>NW_027503589.1:0-45001 GCF_021521415.1 Bidens hawaiensis
GTGACAGACCTGTCACGTCTGTCAAAACTCAGATATAGTCGGCGAACTACTAGTTCCATAGCGACCAGAATTTGAAATGCTTTGGTTGACATGTCAGGCATTATTGGAATACAAGTTGCATATATATATAAAAAAAGAGAGAGAAGAAAAAATATAGAAGACAAGTTACAATCGTCAGCAGAAGGACCAACAAGGTACTCACCCACGATTGGGATGACCCATCAGGCAAGGTTGGAACATAAAGATAAGTTCAACACAATAAAGGAAAAAGACAGCTTCATTTCATTTACAAAACTTTACAAGGAGAAAAGAAATACAACAATGTTACAACCTATCCCTAATCTTCCTCGGGGCCTCTTTGCCTTCGGCTTTAGCGATCAACCGGTTCACGTGAAGACGTAGCTCCCCAACCGCGGTAGGCTTGCGACGGTTCTTCTCAATATACTTCAGGATGTCAACGCGCAAATTATCAAAAACATTCATCTGTGCTTCATATTCCCCTTGACAATCCTGGTCGTGAAGCTCAAACTCGGAGAACGGACGTCCCTCACGAGCCATGGAGTAACCCTCCGCAAAACCAGTCTGGCGGCCTACCCGTGAAGAGCTGACTAGCAGATCAGCAAGGCAATCCCCAAGTTCAGAACCATCCTTGATAAGCCTGAAAATATGTTCCAAAGAAAGTTAGAATAATAATTTCATTGAGGAAAAACCAGAATATTTACCTTGGGAATGCCAAACTTGAGGAGCCAGCACCGCTCATCCGAGGCATTAGTGAAGGCCACCTCCAGCTCTTCCTTCTCCTTGGAGACGGAAGCAAGGACATCATCCTTCATCTTCACCTCCGCCGCAAGCCTCCGGACATCCTCGTCCCGGGCAACAGCAAACTTGACTTGAGCGGCAATCTGCTCCTCCAAACGCTTATTTTTCTCCTGGGCTTCCAGGAGCGCAGCTTCAGCTTTCCTGGCTTCCTCCAGGGCAGCATCCCTCGCGCTTCAGCATCATTCATGAACTGAACGGCGCGCTCAAGGTCCCCTTGACCAAACACCCAGCCCTTAAATACCTCACGGCTAGTCGACAGCAGGTTAGCCAAATGATAGCTAAGTGATTGAGCCAGGCTAGCCTGAGTCTGGGAGTGTACCTTGTTACACTCAGAGGGTGGGAGACAGTGCTCAAAGAACTCTTGGCACACACGCGGATCAGTAAAAAGCGCGTCTGGGCCAAGGTTCCATGGAGGGCGAAAGAGGGGATCTCCTTGATTAGAGGACTCCGCCCCTTCACCCGTGGAAACCGGAGGGGTTACAGATGCATCTTTTAGAGGAACAACCTCCGTTTCCACCACTACCTCAGGTGACGGCAGAGGAACGTCCTCAGGAGGCACAACCTCACTCTCCGGCAAAACCTCCGGTGGCGGAGAGGGCGGACGTACAATAGACGAAACTGCAGATATGGAAACAAAAGTTAGAAGAAACAACACAGGCTCATAAACATAGCGTACAGTTACCTGTGGGCTGGCGCACAAAAGCCCAGCTCTTGACCCGGTCCTGAAGCCGAGTCAGCTTGATCTTCTTCGAGAGTGGTTCCTCACCCCTAACTTTGGAAGCCTCCCCACCGGCGGGATCATCGGCATTCATGGGTGCTTCCCACCAGTAGGATCATCAGCACCCTTAGAGGCCTCCCTACCAGCGGGATCATCGGCAGCCTTGACAATATCCCTGTCAGCGGGATCCCCTTCCACATCAACCTCCCCACCAGCGGGTTCATCGGCGTCGGAATCCTGGTTCAAGCCGGATACACAGGCCATTTCAGCCCTTTTCTTATGGCGGGCAATATCTGCAATAGTACGCAACACGCCAGCGTAAATACTCTCTGGAGTACCAGGCGGGGAATCCTCACTAGCTGAATCTTCACTGGAAGATTCATCGCTAGAAGAGAGAACTATCGTACTTTCCGGATGCATAACGGTAAGAGGTTTAGGGTTCAGAATGTACACACCTTGAGCCACGGCGGACCTCATTGACAACTCGGTACGACCACAGGTCGGGAAAAGGAAGTTTACCCGGGTCTCCTCAAGAACGGGTTTCTGGCACATATCCAGCATCTTCCGAAACATGTTCCCCATAACAGTGGGGATGGGAACTTCAAATAGCGAGCACTTCCCTGAAATGAAGGCGGAAGAAAGGCATGACATAATAAAGTACAAACACCGGAAAGGAACACGAGTCCAAAAACTTACTGTCATCATCCTGAGAAAAGTATGGATGCTCATTCGGAAATGGCCACAGGCGGCTCATTCCCACCTGCACCAGAGCTGACTCTGGAATGAGACCCATAGGAGTAGGAGTCCACGTAAGCTTCGCATACCACTCTTCACCTTCCGTAGTAGCAACCGGAAGGTGAGAAAATTTATCGGTAAGCGAGCGGCGGGTCATGATCAGAGGGATAACATCGGCGTTAACCCACAGAAAATTATTCTTCCATTCGTGGGCGCTCCGCGGAGGCTTTGTACCTATTGCTTTCCACTGTACCTTGAAGCTGAACCAACTTCCTCGGGTCTGAATCTTATATATCTCAAGGAAGCGATCTACAGTAGGCTCCACCTCAAGATCTCCACAACAGAACTCGAAATGACGAAGCCTCATAATCCCGAACGAATGCAATTGGGAGATATGAATTTCGGTTGCATCCAAGATGTCACCAAAAAACTTGGTAATAGGCAACTGGAAAATTACCTGTGGTGAAAGACTTACCATATAGAGCAATCTTCCCGGTCGGCGGCTGGTCGGCCTTCGTAGACCCCCGGTGATGGAAGCTCCGGCTCCCACTCTAGTGCTAACTCATAAAGGTTAACAATATCTTGAAAGTCCGGTGCCTCTCTTCATGCCTTTCTTACTGCCAGCCATGGTTGATCAAAGCGGTAAGAATGAAGAAGATGAAGAAGATTAATAGAAATTTCTGTGAGTGGTTTCGGAAAGAGAAACGCCTCCCTATATATACACACATCGCAATTAATGCGATGAAAGTGGGATCCAGCTCACATACCGAAACCACCCAATGACAAAGTGACACGTTAGGTGGGAACTGAACAAAATAATTTTGAATCAGCCGCCCAAACACTGATACATCAACCTCGAGCACCACTCCTGACACGATTCAGACAGGAGACGTCACGTCAAACAGTACCCCGGTTCAAATGCAACAGGAATACTATAGGACTAATAGTAGCAACCCACGAAAAAATACTAAGTCCACAATTCCATCCGCGACATCGACTCATGGAAGCAACAATGGACTGGGGGACTTATAGAGGGAGGGTAGCAAAGCTACATGCGGATCCCTTATCCGACCCGCGGATCGTCAAAGACATCCGCATCTAATGAATCCATCAACAAATCCGCGGATCGACAAAAGACATCCGCACAAGGAATGTGGACTGGTAAAACCATCCACAATCCAAGATACTTCATGGAGCTCCGCCATAACCCGCGGATGGTCACACAAACATCCGCGGGAGGAATCCACGAAACAACTTAAGGGACTCATCACATATATGATCCCCATGTGATATGGAAGAGCAGTTGTAACAAACTATTTCTAGAGGATTCCCTTAAAACTGCCTGACAGCGACATCGGCCAACGGAAAGAAGACACCTGGACACGTGATGGCCATCCCACGACGTGCAGGGATAATGGCTACACCATAAACGAGTCCAGGCTGTCGCATCCAATAAGCGCCCGACACGTGCCCATTCAGGTAGAGAAGGAATAACTTGATAGTGACAACTCCACCAATCACCTTCCCTCCACATTCGGCTATAAATAGGAAAATCGTCTCTTCAAGGTATTCATTCACACTCTCAAGCCTTAAGCGAATACTTACTGTATCATACTTTATTCCGATCATAGGACGATACTTATTCTTATTCCGGAGGGTGGTTACGGGAAGACCCCCCACTCTGTCCTACCCGTAACGAGACTCAACGGTGTTCTGTTTTGCAGGCATTAGCTCGGATCTGTTCTCATCATTTCAGTACACCCACATCTGGGGGGAAATACCCGATCGGACTATTTAGTTCGGTCTAGTGTTTCTTCAATTACCTTTGAAAAGATGGTAGAAAGAAGAAAAAAAGCTCAATTATTGTTATGTGTTACCAGTTGTCATAAACATACGGTTCACGTGGTAACTCCTCTAATCTTAGCTACTTATTACCCTTTTATATTTTTTTGACGGTCAAGTAATCCTTCATATGGTCAACTGATCTGGTGAAAACCCTCACAAAAGGCCAACGCCCATGAACACTCGCACGAAGGCACAACAATGCATGAGATAAAACTCGTTCAGTTCAAGTATCTAACTAGTAAACGCCACCTACTCGCCTAGTCTCCGATCATCCCTGGTATCACTGAAACTAAATGATGGGGGTAGGAATCGAACATGGGTCACATGAAACACCAAGTCTCCTCCTTACCCCTCCAGCACCAGCTCATGGACTTAACCTCTTATAAGTGAAAATTTGGCAAATAGCCTACTTTGACCAACACTTTCCAAAAATAACCTATGTTTTCAACAAATCCCCAAAATGGCCCAACAATTCCGTTGGATCCATCGGAATTTCAACATCGTCTGACTAAATTTGTGGACTTTAAAAATGCGCCAAGTGTCAATGTATTAATGGATCCAATGGAATTCATTAAAGAGCCGCCGAATCCGATGTAATTTTCTAATGGATCTGATGAATTCTTCATCTTGTATCTCTCAAACCAGAAACCTCCATAACCAACCTCCATCTTCATCTTTCTTATTTCATTGCAAAATCAAGCAAATCCATAGTGGAAATCGCTTATGTTTTCGAGGAGAACACAACCATAGTGTTAAATTTCACTCTAAAACTCAAAATCAAAAACCCTCCGAATTGAAAATCTAGGGTTCGACAGACATATTAAAAATTCGGATCCGACGTAAGCATGAACTGAACGGTCGGATCCGCCTGTTTTTTTATTGCATCGGTTAGAACACGAATCCATCGGATAGCTTAAAAAATTCAGATCCATAAATTTGAATAAGTGTCAGTATCTGATACGTTATACTAATCCGTCGGATCAACTTTTGTTTTCGTCAGATCCGACAGAATTGTTGAACCATTTTAGGAAACTGTTGCAAACTTGAGTTATTTCTGAAAAGTGTTGGTTAAAATAGGCTATTTGGGAAATTTTCCTTCTTATTACCATTATAATTTTTCTCAAACTTTATTTATATCTAGTTATGAAATTTTCTATTCTTCCCAACTAACTATAAACTTATATATATATATATGCTTTTTTTATAATTTTAAGAAAAACTAGGATAGCATATAAAATTAAGCGACTTTAATTACCATTTCTTTATCTGAAAGTAAGACTAAAACCAAAACAACCAACATGAATATTGTTTAGTTAACTTCATCATGTCAAATTACCTTTGCAATTGCATTATCCATCATTTCATATAATATTATTCATCATTTCATATAATTAAAGTCTACCTTCAATAATAACTATTATTATCACTTATTTCAATTTCACTTTTACCTTGGACCACCCTTTTATATATGTAAGGGTACATAATGATATAGTGGAAAACCTAACACTTAGATTGGTAATTTTTGATATTGTATTTGAAGGGAAAATGTCATTAGCTAACTAGTTAGAAACCTAGTTAAAACTTAATTATTTTTAACTTTTATAGAGCCATAGCAAACTCGTATTAAAGATAAAAAAAACACTTGCTATTATAGTTTTATTATTATTATTATTAAAAGGTTATTGGCATTTAAAAAAGATGGAGAATTTACATGTGACTTGTACTAGAAAATTTTAGACTTATTGTAGCAGTGTTTTAAAATTGTAATTACTTAGACTCTGTGTTTTAAAATTGTAACTAGTATCTAGACTACAATACTTTTCGCAAATTCAAGTAAATCGTCAATGAACAACAATAGTGATGATTATACTTGTTATCATGATCGTGTTCTCATATAGTTTGGTATGAGATTGGAGGATTGGAGCTCTTAGGTTGAAGTTTGTTTATGGTCCAAAATGGTTTATAGTAGTCCTATCCGAGCAAAAGGTGGGGGTAATTAAATAAAAATGTTAAATGTGCATTCATAAACAACTTTTCAAAAAAAAAAAAAAAAAACCCAAATAACATAACCTACTCAAATCCTAAACCTGATACAAAACTAAAGTGGGGGTAATTAAATAAAAATGTTAAATGTGCATTCATAAACAACTTTTTTTAAAAAAAAAAAACCCAAATAACATAACCTACTCAAATCCTAAACCTGATACAAAACTAAAGTGGGGGTAATTAAATAAAAATGTTAAATGTGCATTCATAAACAACTTTTAAAAAAAAAAAAAAACCCAAATAACATAACCTACTCAAATCCTAAAACTGATACAAAACTTGATGTCATAGTAGCAACCAACAATATCAACTGTTCAAAACCACCACATAGAACATGAAATTTTAGGGCAAAGTATACAAAACATCATCACAAAACAGATCACATAGTAGAATCAGTATAGATCAAATACAAAACACAATTAATCAACCATAAGTCTTATTATGCAAGCCTCTTGTAGCTGTCCACGTCGCAATCCAGCTTGATGCAGATAATAGCATAAAGTCCATATAGGAAGATAACCCTGAATAGTTTTAACACCAAACATACTAACTCAATCTGCAAATTATAGATACTTGTTCAGACATTTTATCAAACAGTTGGAGTGCATAAGAATCACATGGATTCAGCAAATTTCCACAAAGAAATTTTTTCAATGTACATGAAGAGACGTGGATCGACTCACTGGTAGACGATCTACTTTCCTCGGGTGTGATTATGCTTCTTCACCGATGGTTTTCTTGGATCTGGGTTCTTCCACCTACAAAATGAACAGCACCGTCAACTTACCCCTCAGAAAGGGACAGAGGGGTCCTCTTTGGGGTAACCCTCCGGTGTGAGAATAAGTATTTTGTATGAGAAGATAATGTTATCCGTAAGGAAATCTGGAGAGTATTGCTTAATAGCTGAATACTCTGTGTGATTGTGTTACTGGATGTAACTGTCTGTGAGTGAATGTGATTGAATATGATTGAATGTGATTCAATGTGATTCAATATGTTACTGGCTGTAACTGTGTGTTGTTGGATGATCTTTTCCTTGTGGAGTTGATGCTGTATTTATAGTGCTAGGGTTTCCACTGATTGGGCTCAGCCTTGTTGGCCTCCTCCAATTGCTCTGCGCCACGTGTCCTCTGGGACACCTGGTGCTTTCTCATTGGTTATAATCACGTGGTAGCACATGGGTTATGCTGAGTTGTCCACCTTTCATTTGGCAGCTGTCAACATCAGCATATTCTTATTCCTTAAAAAGATACCTTCTGGAAGGTTGTCTGACGTGCATAATCAAGGTTGCCCTAATCCTGATTTGGATAAGGATGAGGTTGATTATGTGCATGTGTGATACGCGCCTATCCTGAGGATGCGCGAGGTCTTCTCTTTATTCTCACGCGCAGATGTTTCATGCGCAGATGTGATATGCACGAGCATGTGATATGCGCCATGCGCGGATGCGCCACACGCATATGTGATATGCGTGAGCATATGTGATGCCTGAGCATCTGTGGTGCCTGGGCATATGATGCCTGAGCATGTGTGGTGCTTGGGCATATGATGCCTGAGCATGTGTGGTGCTTGGGCATATGATGCCTGAGCATATGTGATATGCGCCATGCGCATAGGTTTTGGCTTTGTGCCTTCGTAATGTCTTGATTTCAAGTCATTTGTCTGTATCTTGTGGGTTGACCCGCCTTGCTCGGTGTTGAGGCGGGTACATACCTCTTCAAGCCCCCCCAGTCTAATGTGTGTCTTGTCTCGCGCGAGCGAGGCAAGATAGATGTTAGACTTAACAATTTGCTCTTTTAGTAGGGGTTTTGTCTTTTTCTTCTTATTATTCATCGTTGCGCGAAGATCTATCCTTTTTGGTTGAAAACGAAACGTCCCTGAACGTGGTTGGTTGTTGCTGACATGGGTCAGTGATGGAGACGTGTCAGACCTTTCGTGTGCTCGAGGTGCTACAGTTGCTTTTCGTGTCCCCTCACAGAGTGTCAGGAACACGTGTCGCGCTCGAATTGGTCCGTTCCTGCGAGTGGTGGCGCGTGAACTCTGGTAACAGCTGTATTATTTCTTTTCGTGTCCCCTCACACAGTTGTCAGGGACACGTGTCGCGCTTCCGTTGGCTTACACCTGCTAGTGGGGGCGCGTGAAGTCCGATCAGCACCCATTTTTCTCTCTCCTGGGCCTATAAAAGCCAGCCCTTAGAGTTTTTTTTTATCCTTCATCTTCTTGTTTATTATTCAGAGCTTTCCTTTCTTTGTCTTCTGATTACCTTTGTTCTGCTTCCCAAATATCTGCTACTCAGAAACAACCTTCGTTCGTTGTCAAAGTTGTATGTCTGATAGCTCAGACAACACAATCTCCCCCATCCATTGCCGTAGAAAATCATTAGTAATGTCTATATTGAAGAAGACCGGCAAGGGGAAGAAGGCTGCTGAGGTCTCATCGGAGGAGGTAGGGAGGACCAAAGCCGTGAAGAGGTGGAATGAAATCCCCTGCAAATTGAGGCAGGCTGATCTTGACAGCCTTATCGCCTCTCAGGGTTTCCTCCCTGTGTTTGGCTGCATGTTGCCTGCAGCCGGGCAAACGGCGGCGGACCCGCCTGCCGGCTATATATCCCTATATAGCCATTTTTTCACCCACTGCAACCTTCGTCTCCCGATGACAAGGTTTGTGGGTGCACTGCTTAAGTTCTATGGGATTCATATATCCCAAGTCCATCCGTTTGGACTTGTGCGCATGACTCACTTTGAGTTCATGTGCAAATCCCAGCGCGAGGAGCCCACCCCTCGGCGCTTTCAGTATTTTTACAAGCCCAAGATCCAAGATTCTTGGTTCTCATTTTTTCCTCGCAGTCAGAAGGTGAAGTGCTCCACTGTTTCATTCAAGAGCCTTCATGACTGGTCTGAGAGGTTCTTTTACATAAGGGCTGGTGTGATCCCCATCCGCATGACCATGCGCGCGATTTCTTCTGCGCCTGCGGATGTGGGTGTCCTCAAGAACCCAACTGGCGCCTGGGTTAATAAGCTGACCGCTGAACCATCCCCCGCCAAGAACATTTGTGAGGAGGCACTGGTGGGGGTTGGTATGAGCAAGAGGTGGGCGGACAGCGCGCTTGAGCCCGTTATCCAAGTCGACGGGTTGTGTAAGTTAATCTCATTGTTTTACTTCTGCGCGAATATAATTCTTTTTGCTGATATCATTTGACTTGTTTTGTGCAGTCACCAAGGAGTATATCCATGCCGCCTATGATGAGCACATGGAGGGTGGCTCCGTCGCGCTTGGCGCTGGGGAGGTTGGTTTCCCTGATCGCTTTGATGACATGTTCATCCCTGTTGATCTGGGATTTGTCTTCGATAGCGATGCGCCTGGTAAGCCTTTGTGGTTATGCATTTTCCCTTATAATACCAAATTTTGCTAACACTTCTGTTGCGTGTATTGTAGATGCGCTCGAAAATTACGAGCTGGAGCTCGCGGAAGAGGAGGAGGAAGAGGAGCCGCCCCAACTAATGCGTAAAGCTAAGGGCAAAACTGGCGCAAGGGCCAGTAAGAAACAGAAGAAGGATGATGCCCCTGTTGTTCAGGATCCTCCTACCCAGGCGGGGGGATTTGGGAAAACCCAGGGGTTTACCACCAAGGTTTCCTTGTCTTCCCTGCCTCAAAAAGTGGGCAGACCTCCTGTCCACTTGAGGTATGGTGGCGCTACCTCCTCCCTTCGCGCTACGGAAAAGGGAAGTGGCATTGCGCCTTCGACAGGTATACTTTGCTTATCCTTGGCTTATCTTTTATGGTTCTATGAGCGCGATTCTTATAGAATTACTAATGAATCTTGTCTTACTCAAATGTTTGTAGAGCCGGCGACAGCGCAACAAGATGCCGAGGCTGCGCCGGAGGTCGCTTCGAAGTCCCTTGTTTTACCCTCAAAGAAGGGTAGAATGGACTTCATGGCGATGTTTGCTTCGCGAACGGAGTTGCGCCAAGGTACGTATTGCGCTCTTTTTTTTTCTGACTTTCTTTTAGATCAAGTCAGTAACCATTTCTTGTTGTTGATTTTTTCATAGAAGCCGTAGCTGGCGTACAGGCTTCTGGCGGCACTCCTGGCGCCGGCGCCAGCGCCGTTGGCTCTGCTCCTGCTCCTGCAAGCGATGAATCTCCCCTCATCGGGATTACTAAGGAGCAGGAGGCCGTTTTGCGCGCCGACCTGGCGGCGTCGAGACCTCTCTCACCTCCTCCTGCGCACAGCCCTCCTCGCGAGACCGATTTTGATTCTAGGTCGCAGGAGAAGAGGCCTATTTCAGAGGAGGATGAGGAGGTTCATGCTGAAGGCTCCGATGGCGCCCGCGCCAGCCCTGCAGCGCCACGAGGTTTCGCGGCGGAGCCCTCTCGTGGGGCTGGCGCTGACTTTTCTGCTTCATCCCCGCAGGTATAGGTTCTTTTTTGCTCCGCTGCGCGGACTTCCATCTTAATGTTTTGATGACTTAGACAATTTCTTTGTTTTTGCAGGAAGCCGATCACACTTACCGCCCGAGATGGAATATAACTGAAGACAGCACCTTTCAGTCCATGGGTGTGTGTGCGGAATTCTGGGCTCATGCTGTGCCTCCATCTGAAAGGAGGTCCCAGGAGGACCGCGCTCGCGACGACCTGCTCAATGATCATATGTTTGCTGGGTCGGCCTTCATTGCTGCCTCCCAAGAGCTTCGCTCTGATTACGTAAAAGTACGTGATGCTCTTGTGGAAGCCAAGCAAGAGGCTAAGGTGTCTGCTTGGCATCTTTCTGATGCTCGCGAAAGAGCTGAGAAGCTCCAAGCAGAGCTCAGTGAGAACCGAGCCAGTGCCAACAGCGCCTTCGTGAAGCGCGGGCATGAGCTTCAGGCGGCGCGGGAGAAGCTGCAGGCGGCGGAGGCGGACGCGGCCAAGTACGCGCGCAGAGCGCGCGACTTGGAGCTGGAGGCGGAGGCGCGTGACCAAGCTCTTGTCCAGTCTATCACTGAAAAATCATCACTGGAGAGTGAGGTTGCGCGCCTGAAGAGGGAGCTGGCGGCCGCGCAGGCCGATAAAGATGAAGCCTTGGCGACGGCAGCGTCTAGCCAGGAAGCACTTGATGCTGCGCGGGCTGAAAAAGAAGAAATCTTGGCGGCAGCAGCGTCCGACAAAGAGGAGCTGAAAAAGACTAAGGAAACTGTTGAGTTATTAAACTCTCAGGTTCCTGCCCTCGAGACGTCTGTTGCTGGCCTCGCGCAGGATCGCCACTGGCTCATCTCACAGGGCTTGACTCGTTGCGCTTTTGCGATGAAATACTCAGACGAGTTTCAGGCCCTTGTGATGGACTGCAACGCTGCCGCGCGCTTGGTGGGGCGAGCTGAAGGGTTTACGGATGGCTATGAATATGGCATGCTGAAGAAGAACCCATCCGAGTACCCTTATCAGAGCTCCGTTGCCTGCGCGGACATGGCCGCGATGGGGGAGAAGTATATGAATACTCCCATTCCCATCCTTGCGCAGGTATTTTAACTTTAATGAGATTACTTTGATTTATTTTCCAAGTATCTTTGTACTCATATTTTTGCTTATGATTTGCAGATATCCGCGCTTGCTGACCAGCCCGATCTCTTCGCGCTAAAGAAATTACTTGACGAGTGCGAGGGGGCTGGCGGCGGCGATGATGGCGCGGCGAATGCTGGCGCTGCTAGCGGCTCTGGCGTGGCCAAAGGATCCGCTCCTGACACTGCTGTGATAGAAGACTCCATTCAAGATGAAGAACTTGACTATGGTCAGTTTGGAGATGACGAGGAGCAGGCTGCGCCAGATGCCGAGGGCGATGATGAGGATGATGAAGAGGCTGATGTCAACGTGGAGACTTGAGAAGCCCTTCATGTTTTTTTTTTTTTTATTTGTAGTTTGTATCTCATCTTGTAAACTTGTAAATTTCAATGCTTTGGAATGAAATTTTGTTTTTCCCTTCTTCGCATCTTGCGCATTCCCATTCATCTCTTTATATAAGATATGCTTGTTGAATATAAGAACAAGGTTGTAAGGAATTTATTATACTTAACCCTTGTCATATTGTAAGTGATTTTGCCATATCTTGATTATGTTGACACGTGTCTTGGCGCTTTCATTATTCCTCTTTTGCGCGACGTTATCGCGCGTTTATGGAATTATGATTTTTTTTTAGCCTTACGCGTCAATGTGTTACTCAGATATCCATTACAATTTTATGCGCGACCTCGACATGAGACCTTAACAACTATGTTTTGGCATTTGCTTTGCCTTAGTTGTGTTTAGGTATTTTATGGTCAGGCTGCGCAGCATGTAGGATAGATGTTGTGAGTTGTTTGAGCTAAGGCTCACATTATTGGGCTAAGGCCCTGACGTTTTAGAGTTAAGACTCTTTAACGCGTTTGCGCATGTATGTTTTACTTCGTTTTATTTTGTTTTGATGTCAATATAGTGTTGTCATATTGCTCAAAATTAATAAAGGGAAGTGTGAAACATGTATGCAAAAGGTAATAGAATTGGGCTAAGGCCCTGACGTTTTAGAGTTAAGACTCGTTAACGTGTTTGAGCTTGAAGCTCGCGCATGTATGTTTTACTTCGTTTTTAATTCGTTTTGATGTCAATACAACGTTGTCATATTGCTCAAAACTAATAAAGGGAAGTGTGAAACATGTATGCAAAAAGGTAATAGAATCCACATTAAGAGAAGATAGCGCGTATCATTATTCGTAATGGCTGAAAAAGCCTTGATTACAAACTTGACATTTTTACATGAAACATTTTCTAAGTTGTGCCGCGTTCCATGCGCGCGGGATCTTCTTTCCATTCAAATCTTTTAAGGCGTATGCGCCTTTTCCCAATTCTTCCGAGACTTGATAAGGTCCCTCCCAATTGGGGGACATTTTTCCCAGGGGTATCGCGCGGCTAGCTTCATTGTTTCGAAGGACGAAATCATTTTTCTTAAAGTGGCATTCTTTCACACGCTGGTTGTAATATTTTTCCAGTTTTTTCTTGTATTTGGCTTCACTGATGATAGCCGCCTCTCTGCGCCCTTCAAGTAAGTTGAGATCCAACCTTCTTTCGCGCTCGTTATCAATCTTGCTCATCATGAGCACTCTATGGGATGGGCATCCAATTTCTGCTGGAATCATTGCCTCTGTTCCATAGGTTAGGCTGAACGGGGATTCGCCATTGCTGGTTTTGCTTAATGTCCTGTGTGCCCACAGGACATTAGGTAGCTCTTCGACCCAAGAATGGGATTCTCCCTCCAACCTTTTCTTCAGCCCGTTCAACAAACTTTGGTTCGCGCGTTCCACTTGTCCATTCCCCTGAGGGTGATAAACTGAAGTGAAAATTTGGTTGATGCGCAATTCCTTGAGCCAGCTGGATATCTTCTTGTCAGTGAATTGTTTGCCATTATCGCTCACAATTTCCATATGCAAGCCAAAACGGCATATGATGTGGCTCCAGATAAACTGCTTCATCACTTCGGCTGTGATTTTTGCTAGTGGCTTGGCTTCAACCCATTTTGTGAAATAGTCTACTGCTACTACCAAAAATTTTACTCTCCCAGGCGCTTGCGGTAGGGGACCCACAATATCGATTGCCCATTTGTGGAAAGGCCATGCTAAGGTTACTGAAACTAAGTTGTTCTTTGGCCGCATGGTGTTTGGCGCATAGCTCTGACATGCTTTGCACTTTTGGATCTCCTTTAGAGCGTCCAAGTACATGCCTGGCCAATAGTAGCCTGCGCTCATTGCCTTGGCAACCACCATGCGCGGGCCAGCATGAATTCCACAGATTCCTTCGTGTATCTCTCTGATCACATAGCTTGCTTCCTCAGCATCTAGGCATTTCATGAGCGGGCCAAGATAAGAGCGTCGATATAATGTACCGTCAAGCAGTTCATAGTTCTGCGCCTTGTGTCTTATCTTCCTCGCTTGTGCGCGATCATCTGGTACCTTTCCCTCCTTCAAGAATTCCATTATTGGAGTTATCCATGATGAAGGGGTTGTATGAGTTACCAGGACAGACTTCGCTACCACCGACGGGTTGCTCATTACTTCTATCCTGACATCTTTGCCAAAATGATCAAAACTGGTTGATGCCATCTTACTCAGCGCGTCTGCAGATTTGTTTTCACTGCGCGGAATATGAATGATTCTGAAGCAGTCAAATTGCTCGATGAGCTTTTTCGCCTGCTCTAGATATAGAGGCATGGTGTTCTCCTTGGCATCATAAAGGCCATTGACCTGTGCTGCTACCAAGTATGAATCAACATGGGCCTCTAGCTTTTTAACTCCAAATTTTTGCGCGATGCGCAGGCCAGCCAGCAGGGCTTCATACTCAGCCTCATTGTTGGTGCTCTTGAAGTCCAACCTGATGGCGTAAGTATATTCATGATTCTCTGGATCCACCAGTTTGAGGCCTGCGCCGGACCCTTCATTGTTTGAAGCTCCGTCAGTGAACAATCTCCAAACATTTTCTTCATCATTGGCTCGCGGAGGGTCTACCTCGCGCTGAGCCTCTTCAATTCTTCATTCGGGGACTTCTGCAATGAAATCAGCCAAGACTTGTCCCTTTATTGCTGGACGGGGCTTATAGGAGATCGTGTGCTCTCCTAATTCCAGCGCCCACTTTGTCAGCCTTCCTGAGAGCGCGGGGCGCCGCAAGACTTGCTGGATGTTGTAACCAGTCAGAACTTCAATGGGATGACCATTGAAATATCTATGAAGCTTGCGCGACGCGTGTGTTAGTGATAAAACTAACTTTTCCATGATGGAGTAGCGCGTCTCAGGATCTATCAGCACCTGACTCACATAGTATATTGGCGTTTGGATTCCCTTGCGATCCACCAATAATACTGCGCCGATGGCGCGCTCTCCTGCTGATAGGTATAATGTCAAATTTTCACCAGGAAGAGGAGCTGTGAGCGCGGGCAGATTTATCAAACATTCTTTTATCTCCTTGAAAGCTTGCTCTGCCTCAGGAGTCCATTTGAATTGGCTTTTCTTTAAGCAATTCCTCAATGTGTTGACAAACGGGGTAGATTTGGTTGCATGGTTCGCTAGGAACCTGTTGATTGAAACCAATCTACCATTCAGCTTCTGAACTTCTTTTATGGTGGATGGCGAGGGCATGTCAAGGATGGCCTCCACCTTCTCAGGGTTCACCTTGAAACCATCCTTGGTGACCATTACACCTAGAAATTTTCCCTCTAGTACGCCGAAAGTACATTTGCTCGGATTGAGCTTCATGTTAACTTCCTTTAGGCGCCCAAGGGTTTCTTCGATGTCTTTGAGCATTTGCTTTTCCTCCTTGCTCTTGATCACCAAATCATCCACATAGACTTCTAGGTTTCTTCCGATTTGCTCGCTGAAAACGGCATCCATTAGTCTTTGGTAGGTGGGGCCCGCATTCTTCAAACCAAAGGGCATTTTTGTGTAGCAAAAAACACCCTTGTCGGTTCTAAATGCGGTCTTGTCCTCATCTTGTGGTGCCATTTGAATCTGGTGATAGCCTTTGTAGGCATCCAGAAAACATTTTAGCTTGAATGGCGCCACGGAGTCCACCTTTGCATCGATGTTTGGTAGGGGGTAACAATCCTTTGGGCACGCTTTGTTGAGGTCCTTGAAGTCAATGCACATCCTCCACGACCCGTTACTTTTCTTTACCATCACAGGATTGGCTACCCACGTCTGGTATTGTATCGGGCGGATGATGTTTGCGCGCAGTACATCCTCAACCTGCTCATTCATGGCCCTCGATTTTTCATCCCCCATGACTCTCTTCTTTTGAGCAATTGGCTCTACAGACTTGAAGGTGTTGAGAGAATGCTGCGCCAGGTCTCGCGGAACCCCAGTCATATCAAAGTGTTGCCACGCGAAGACCGACATATATGCTGTGAGCAATCTTTTCATTCTCACCCTCGTGTCGTCTGATATCGTAGCGCCAATTGTGATTTTTTGCTCCGGGAATTTCGGGTTGAGAATCCATTCCTCTGGCGCATTTTCTGCCATTGGAATTTTCATTCTCCCCTCCCGCGGAGTACTTTTCACTGCGCACAAATGATCCCGGTATACAAAAGTTACACCTGTTGGTGTTGGGAACCCCAACGCGCCGTGCGCTGGCGACGGTATGGCGTTAAATTGGGCAATCGTTCCCCTACCCAAGATCATATTGCGGTAAGAAGTGGTGGGCAAGACCAAGAAGTTGACAACTTCGGCTCGCTTGTGTTTCTCATCCCCCATGGTTAGTTCAAATTGTATTTGACCTAGGGGATGAATGATTTCATTGGAAACACCAGAGATCGGTGCATTCACAATTTCAAGCCTTGCTTGGTCTGCCGGATCCAGTTTCCTGAAACATTGCTCATACATTATGTCTGATTCGCTGCCAGTGTCCACCAGGACTTTTGACACTTCGTAATGAGCAATGTGTGTAGTGATAACAAGAGGACTGCTGATGGAAGGGCCTCCCCTGATTCTTGGGAAGATGACTTGTTGCTCGCGCCAATCTCCTTGGATTTGCGCGCTTCTTTTTCTTGATGTTTGCCCTTGCCTTCCTCCCTCGGCTACACGGATTCTTTTGTACTTTTTGCTGGCAGAGGCTCCTTCTGGTTGTTCATATTCTGATCTTGAGTTTTTTACCAGGTGCGCCAGCTTGCCTGATTTCACATCCTTCTCAATTGCATCCTTCAAGTGGTGGCATGCATCAGTGTTGTGTCCTGTGGATTTGTGAAACTCACAGTACTTGCCACTGTCTGATGGTTCCTTGTAGTGTAGTGGCTTGGGGCTTTTGAATTGGACATTCTCAGTGCTTAACACCTGTGAAGGCGTTTTAGTGAGGGGAGTCCATATTCATGGCAGAGGTCTGTTAGGATCTCTGCCGCCCTCCCTCTTGTCACCCTCCCCGCGATTACGAACATCTTTTTGGGGCTGGGGTGAGCTTGGTTGCGCCTGCTTTTCTGCAGAAGAAAAACTGGTTGGTTGCAACCTGGACCATACAGAGTTCTGTTTGCCCCTCTTTTCTTTGCTGCGCGGTGACTCAGCTTGATGCGCTCTTTCTCTTGCCCTATCTTGGGCAATTTGTTTCTCATTTCTCGCGAATACTCGCGATGCTTCCATTAACTTGGCCCACGTGGTGGGCATGCCATCTCTGCTTACGAGAGCTCGGCGGAGTTGATCACTGCGCGCGCCTTGTATAAAGGCCACGCGCAGGAGTTGCTCAGTTATACCTCCGATTGCCAGAGACTCCTGATTGAAACGAGTGATGTAGTCTTCAATCGTTTCATCTTTCCTGCGCACGCAGTGCATGATGTCATCAGGATCGCGCGTGTGTCTGCGCTGCTGTACGAAGTGGGCTTGGAACTTTTCCAATAGTTCCTCGAACCCATCGATTTGCCCAGTCGGCAAGCTCTCGAACCATACATGCGCCGCGCCCGTGAGGCAGCGAGCAAACATGTGACACCATGTTGGCATCGTCCAGCTCTCTAGGTTTCCCGTGTTGTAAAAACCTTGCAAGAAATCGTCTGGATCTGTTGTGCCGTCATATTTGCCCAAACCACTTGACATCTTTGTTTTGTGCTGGATTGGGGCCTTAGCGATGCGCTCGGTGAACTTTGAATGTTTCACCAAGATGGCTGGTCTGTATGGTGTGGTTACGTCCACTTGCCCTCTAACTGGTGGGCTGTACGGCATGTGCAGATCCAGATCGGCTCTGGCTCCAGGCGCCATGTTCACAGGTGCGCGGAGCTGTGAGCCTCCTGCATGAGTATCTCGCGTCTTCCTCATGCTGTGCACTTCTTCATCACTGAACTCAGTGTGTGCAGTGTGAACAGAATGTCCTTCTTCCGGCGCGCGCGGCCTTTTTGTTCCATGAACAGGTTGCTTATCAAACGCTTGCCTTTGTGTTAAGTCGGCTAGCTTTTTCTGTTTGACCATCTCATTATACTTGTCCATTAGACGCCGCTGCTCGTTTATGAGCCATTCTTTAGGATCGTTTGTTTCATCTTCTGGACCCATTGGTCCTTTTTGTTTCGCGCCGGCAAGATTTTGTAACGTGAGATCGTCTGGAGGAGTTTCAGTCTGGCCGTGAAGAGTTGTGATGAAGGGACGGTTACTGGTGGTGCGCGTAGAATCACGCGGCCCCCTCAGAAACTGCTGTCCCTCATTAACATCCTCACGTTCAATATCCTCCAGAACTTGATCAACGTTATGAACGCCAGAAACCATGGTGATTTTTTTTTATATATAGATCTGATGAGATCTGATTGCCGTTGTCCCACGGATGGCGCCAATGAAGAGACGTGGATCGACTCACTGGTAGACGATCTACTTTCCTCGGGTGTGATTATGCTTCTTCACCGATGGTTTTCTTGGATCTGGGTTCTTCCACCTACAAAATGAACAGCACCGTCAACTTACCCCTCAGAAAGGGACAGAGGGGTCCTCTTTGGGGTAACCCTCCGGTGTGAGAATAAGTATTTTGTATGAGAAGATAATGTTATCCGTAAGGAAATCTGGAGAGTATTGCTTAATAGCTGAATACTCTGTGTGATTGTGTTACTGGATGTAACTGTCTGTGAGTGAATGTGATTGAATATGATTGAATGTGATTCAATGTGATTCAATATGTTACTGGCTGTAACTGTGTGTTGTTGGATGATCTTTTCCTTGTGGAGTTGATGCTGTATTTATTGTGCTAGGGTTTCCACTGATTGGGCTCAGCCTTGTTGGCCTCCTCCAATTGCTCTGCGCCACGTGTCCTCTGGGACACCTGGTGCTTTCTCATTGGTTATAATCACGTGGTAGCACATGGGTTATGCTGAGTTGTCCACCTTTCATTTGGCAGCTGTCAACATCAGCATATTCTTATTCCATAAAAAGATACCTTCTGGAAGGTTGTCTGACGTGCATAATCAAGGTTGCCCTAATCCTGATTTGGATAAGGATGAGGTTGATTATGTGCATGTGTGATACGCGCCTATCCTGAGGATGCGCGAGGTCTTCTCTTTATTCTCACGCGCAGATGTTTCATGCGCAGATGTGATATGCACGAGCATGTGATATGCGCCATGCGCGGATGCGCCACGCGCATATGTGATATGCGTGAGCATATGTGATGCCTGAGCATGTGTGGTGCCTGGGCATATGATGCCTGAGCATGTGTGGTGCCTGGGCATATGATGCCTGAGCATATGTGATATGCGCCATGCGCATAGGTTTTGGCTTTGTGCCTTCGTAATGTCTTGATTTCAAGTCATTTGTCTGTATCTTGTGGGTTGACCCGCCTTGCTCGGTGTTGAGGCGGGTACATACCTCTTCAGTACACTAATTCAAACTAGAGATTTATAAAATGCAATACACAAAAAAATACTTTGTTGATTTAGCGACTTATACTTCAGGTTGTTGCAGGTTGCAACGACTGTTCACTTTATTAGACCATGAGCTAAGCAGAATGTGTTGGTTTTTCATAACGACGAACTTTGTTCATGTGATGCATCTGCTTGTTAACTTGACGACTATAAGATGGCCTTGTGAGATAATTAGCTAAAATATGCCCACCAGGTTGTATTTGGAATAACCACTTTTAGTTATTTATATCAGAACCTGGCCTTTCAAACAATTTTTCCAAAATCTCAAAACAACCATAAGAACAAATTGTGACATTCATGGCTGCAATTCTGATTGCTCACCATAGTCGTCATGCCAAGAGTCTATCATCATCATTTGCCTTACATAAACCCAACAGGTGTAGCACAATCAGTGAGTCATCGGAACAAAGGTAAATTGTAATTAAACTTCAAAGTCAAAGCGCTCCACCGACCACCTCACGTGCACCATACCTAAGGTCACGGACGTTTACAATAGAGGCGCAGAAAACCAACAGAACCTTTCTAAAGCCCAAACGGACATACATGCAATGCATCTGAGGTCACAATAGAGGCTCAGAAAACCATTTAGAGGTTTTGCACCCTCTAAAAAGGCGATGAACGTTGTAGGTATGCCGTTGTCGGCAACATCGAAAGAAGTTCATACAAAAAACTAAGGTGTAAAACCATCACAGTTTGAATATATTAGCAAACAATAATCCAGAATATAGAAACAATAATAGAAGCTTGTTCAAAAGGAATAGTGAACTTGTGAGTTTATCACCCAAATTAATCTAAATCTAGACTAAGATAATCATCAAAGTCATCGAGTCAAAGCAAAAAGGTGGTCGGTTAAACTAAAAACCCACTTGAGTTGTGAAAACTCTAGAAACTCATTCTCAACCACATGTTTTTAATTAAATATTAAATCTTGTGGTCCACAATTAAAGTTAATAAAAAATGTTAACATAAATATAGCTTTTTCGCTCTCTTAAAAACATATAAAAAAATTAGTAAAAAAATGTTAAAAAATAGCAAAACAATTTTTTTTAATGTTTCGATGTTTTCTATTAAATGTTACAACATATATTACATGTAACAAAAAAAAAAACCGATATTATATAGGGTTTCGCGGGTTTTCACAATTCAAGTGGGTTTTCATTCTATACTTTGCCTATATATATATATATATATAGATATCTATAATATATATAAACGAAGACTCTAAAATCCTAGGTGTCGCGCTTTAGTCACTCCCCCATTTTTTGGAGTCACCAGATTTGGTTGATTTGTAAAGCTTTAAAATTCGCGGGTCTGATGGGTATAATCGGGTCAAACAAATTATCACTTCACGTTGTCCATCATCCTCTTCCCATTAGATTTTTCACAAATCCTATCAAACCCCACCCTTTCCTCGACGCCAGCGGTGGAGCTCTCCGATTACTATCAAAACCATCTTCAATCATACCATGATTACAAGATGTTCAATTGGAACAAAATAGAGGTAGTTGACGAAACCCTAATCTGGTGTTCTTGATTGGGTTACAAAACTAGGCTGGGGTTTGAAGACGAAAAATATTACTTCGATTCCGTGTTTTGTGATTCCAAATAGAATTATGAAATTCAACTGCACAGATTACAATTTTGACTAATACCAAGTTTTATATTATTAACATATTTATATTCCTTTAAATTGTTCATTTTTGTTCTCAAGTTGACTTTTTCTGTTCATTAAAGCTGTGATATACATAGAATTATATGATATGTTGATGAAAATTTGCGGCAATGCATTTATTTTGTTTGTTTTGATCTGGATTGCACACTGTAGTAACAGTATTGTGAAACTAAGTCATGTTTAAGCTAAATGTTCTGTGTAAGGCTGTGTTTATGTTTATTAAGCCTGAGCATGTGACAAGTTTGTTATTAGATGTTTTAAGTGTACTATAATGAGCCTTGCTGTCAGACAGGGGAAGGTAGATAAAGTGATTTGCTACATCGAATATTTATTTGGATTAGCTTTAAATGTTATGGCTTAATTAATTTAAATAAACCGACGATTTGTTCGTGATCGGTTTAGACAAACGTTCGACCCTAATGGGTATCTGAAACAGTCGTCACTATTAGGCAAATTCTCTGAATGATTTATGCGGATACTAAAGCATTCACAATTTCTGTGCAGATGCTAAAGCCGGCAACAAAAACCAAAGCCATAGGCGAAGTTTGTGAAGTTTGAAAGTCTTAGGCCACTGCTATTAGGTACGATTTGTTGCACTTTATTACCGTATTTCTTCTTTATTTTTTTATTTGGTACTTTGGTTTAGTTTAGGTAACTTAATTGTTTGATTTTTGGTGACATAACTTTCATTTTTATTTGTTTTAAGTTCGAATTGAGAATCATAGTTATGCTTGCTATTGAAGGTCGCGTGAGTGTTTTTTTTAATGATCACTTTTAATTGAAGCAAGCAACTGAAACATCTAATGAAGGTATACATTTATTAATTTGAACTCTATAATGTTTATATTTTGCATTAATATTTATTCATAGTAAATATTTTATGGAACTATGGTCACTGGTGTGATGATTGTAGGTGGCGATTTTGATACAAGGTGGCAAATTTTGCAGGCTGTATTAGTACAAAGTTCTTATAGAAATTGAAAGGTAAAGATCTTGGATTACTGGTCAACATTCTTGTGTTTCAATAGTCTTCAATGTTACTGATCATGAAGGGAACAAAATCACAGATGAAGGAATCTTGGATTACATTCAAAAGGTAAAGATTCTGTATTTCTGTTTAATGTTTAGTATTAAACTTAGATACTTAGATTTTATCCCAAATATGAAAAACTGTAACTATGCATCATGTAGTTGTACTGTACAAGTATTCACATGTTGGGTTCATTAGTTCATAGCTTTATAATCTTGATTTCAGGTTCTTGGCTCGGAAACCAGCTTTACTGGTTCAATTAAGTCGGTCGGGTCCGATCGACCCGTAATCGAGTTAATCGGAACCGACCCACAAGGGTTACTATCGGTCACACATTTAAAATGTAACGTGCTAAATGCCGAGGTGTGGACCCACAACACGCGTGCCGTGTTTATAATCCAAGTGACCGATGAGGAGTTGGGGTTAGCCATTACTGACCCCGAACGGCTTTCTGTAATAAACTAAATGCTTTGCAAATGGGAGATGGGCCTGATACAATAAAGAAGTTCTCAGATGTGAAATTATTTTGCTGTAAGGTAGGGATCCATTTGGAATAAAAGTCTATTTTGTGAATTTTGACTCTTTGTTGATGCTGCATATTACAAGATTTATAAGTAAAGTTCTTCTCGCTTTTCCAATTTTAATTGCAGGTCGGGTTAGCTGAGTAAAGAGTCCAAATGGGTTCGGATCAAAATGTGTGATAATAGTTGCAAGTCGGTATAGATGGTAAAGAGTTCAAAAGGGTTCAGGTCAAAATGATTCAGGTAAAATGTGTCATTTTAGTTCGGGGTTTGAAACCGAAAGATTGAAACAGAACCAAAACCTACTAAAACGAAACAAAAAAAAAACCAAACTAAAGCTGTTCTTTTACGCCTGAATAATTGATTATGGGTGTTTTTGGATATTATTTTTCAAAGTGATTTAAGTGATATTGATGTTATGGTAGCGGATAGAATTAAATCAATCACACTTGATTATACTCTCACGAATGAACAAGTAAAGCAATCAAATTTGAATCTTGATTGCAAACATGAATTATAAAACACGATATAATAATAATTTGATCGATAATCTTGGTAAATCATAATACACAGCATATGTTCCTATATATAGGGATGAATTGGCACCAACTTCCTGCTAATCGTATAACGGTAAACGGAAGTTTGGTAGTTGATGTTTTAACTGCCAAACTATTAACCTTAATGATGTCCTAAGTAATATTACAAATAATAATAACAAATGCCTAGTTTAATCAATGGACCATCAATTGAATTATAAAAATCAAATAATTAAGAAAATAGGACTAAATGACCCAAAAGAACACTTTTTTGTCATAAAAGTAGAGATGGTTTGTGAATGAATTTTGTTTTTTCAAGTTTATGTACTATTTGTTATGTTGCAGGTGCTACATGTGATTGGTGTTGATGTGGCTTCACAGGTTTGTAGCTGTGATAATTTACTCTGATTTTAACTGTCTTTTTGTATAAGTTGGTTGGCTGATTTGATTATTCTTAATCTTTTCGTAGTTGTCATCAGCCCCCAAAGGAAAAATTGCTGGTAAAAATACCGAGGAAGCTGGCAGGTGAAGTAGCATCAAAGTGAACATGGTGCAACTATTGATTTGGAAGATGATGTTGAGGATGAACTGATGAAATCGAAGCTGTTTGAAATCACAAGGTGTTATTTGTTTCAAATTGGATATTCTTAGGTAAATCATAACTATGCTCTTAGTTTGTTTTAATAGGTTTTTTTCTTCATTTTGGTCTGAACTAAATGATCCGTTTGGA
This sequence comes from Bidens hawaiensis, assembly GCF_021521415.1. Lineage (NCBI taxonomy): Eukaryota > Viridiplantae > Streptophyta > Magnoliopsida > Asterales > Asteraceae > Bidens > Bidens hawaiensis. The sequence goes on from NW_027503589.1 coordinate 24,019, forward strand.
CATGAAACAATTAGGAAAGTGTTAAAAATGGGGGCCTGTGTGGATTTTGTTCGATTTGATTGATTGATGATAGGAAGGAGGTGAATTTGGTTTTTTTTCTAAGGCTAAGGCTGAGGGGTGTGGGGGGCTCTAACGGGGGCGCGAGTGGGGGCTCCAGCCAATAATATTGTGACGTGTGGCAGAGAGAGAAACTGGATAAGATGGGTGTTGGAGCCCCCGCTGGAGCCCCTGGCCCTGGTGTGGAGGGGCTCCAGCAGGGGCTCCAGCGGATTTTTTTTTTTATTTTTTTATAAATATATTCAAAAAACGTATTATTAAAAAAACTTATAAATTATTAAAAAAAAACACATTAAAAAAAAAACACATTAATATCTAAAAATAAAAAAAAAATTAAAGTACTAAAAAAAGTTTTTTTTTTTGAAGAAAAAAAAGTTTGGAAGATGGGTTGATTTTGGGTTTTTTTTTGAAGTTGTGGTAATTGTTTTATGTGATTTTGGGTGTGGTAATTGTTTTATGTGATCTTGGGTTTATATATAGGAAGAACACTTTTTTTTTTATTAAATTAAAGAGCCCAACGGCTCATTTCTCATCTCCCAATGTCCCTTTACGCCTACAGGTCCCGCGAACCACCTAGCGCCTGCTTTGAATTCCGTGCTCGCGCCCCTCTCGCGCCCCGGTGGTGTGGTGCTCGCGCCTGGGGGCGCGAGCGGAGGGGCTCTCGCGCCCCCGCTGAAGCCCCACACCCCTCAGCCTAAGGGGTGTGGGGGGCTCTAATGGGGGCTCCAGTGGGGGCTCCAGCCAATAATATTATGACGTGTGGCAGAGAGAGAAACTGGATAAGGGGGGTGTTGGAGCCCCCGTTGGAGCCCCTGACCCTGGTGTGGAGGGGCTCCAGCAGGGGCTCCAGCGGATTTTTTTTTATTTTTCTATAAATGTATTAAAAAAACGTATTATTAAAAAAACTCATAAATTATTTAAAAAACACATTTTTTTTAAAATTCAAATTACAAAAAAAAACATACTAAAAATTAAACAAACAATAATACTTAATAATAACACTAATCTAATACAAGATCATCGGGTCGCCTCGCCCACAAATGTTCAACCAACTCATGTCGATCACATAAGCATTATCTCTTCGGAGGAGTCGGAATCAGACGAGTACGACGATATTATTTTTAAAAAAAAATTGGGAAGATGGGTTGATTTTGGGTTTTATTTTGAAGTTGTGGTGATTGATATGGGTGAAATGGGGTATTTTATAGATGAAATGGGGTATTATTTTGGTAAAAAATATATTTTTTTTTTAATTTAAGATGTTCCCAACGGCTATTTTTTCACTTCCCAACGGCTATTTCTCTCTCTTCTCCCGCGACCAGGCTCACGCCTGCCTGGATTTCCGCCCTCGCGCCCCGCTCGCGCCCCGGCTCGCGCCCCGGTGGTGTGGGGTTAGTGCCCCGAGGCGCGAGCGGAGGGGCTCTCGCGCCCCGGTTAGCGCCCCACAAAATCTAGTAATGAGATTTTGAGTTCTTAAATTGTGGTTAAAGTTCAGTTATGGTGACTGATATGGAATTGAAAACAAGTGGACAAGATGAGCCAAAAGCTAGGATGTAGGTTTTGCAACAGAAGATTGATCAGCCACTGGATATGTAAAGGTTCATTAGTTTTTCTTTTAATTACTTTCGAAGTCAACCGTGATCAATATCTTTGAAATCTGAATATAGTTTGGAGCTTTTGGACTGGCTCGGTGGCAACCTGATGGTAAAACGGGCATGAAAACTAGAATGGTTGGAACTTTATGGGTTAGTTGATCCATGGTTGTGGCCTTGGATGTTGCAGTGAACCAAGCGAACGGAGACCATTTGCATGGATCAGCTTTTAATCGGTTAATCATATTGGGTGGCTTAGGAAATGGGTGAAAACGGGTTTATGAAATTTGTCAAAACATGTCATATTTTAGTACGGGTCGAACCAAATTGATTCAGGCTGGGTTGGCTTTTTAATACTTAATATTTTTTCATCGTTTGCATTTTCAATAATGAAGTGATCCAAACTAAAATTGATCTGTTCAGTCATAAAAATTCTATCCTTGTTTTTTATCTTCTCTCACATTGATCATGGTGTATGCATTTTTAAGAATTGGTGAAAATATTATGTAGTTTCTGTTGAAGAAGTTGAAAACATTGGACTTGATCAATATTTCTACACCTTTTAAATCTTTTGGCATGTTAATGAAGTAACCACCATGTTGCCTTCCCCCTTTCAGATTATCAACACTACAAATGGTATGATTATATGTGCTTATATGTTTTGACTTTTGAGTACGCCCTTTCATTATTCCTATCATAAAAAGAGTCAAACAAGCTAACAAGTAACATTGTATATTTAGCATGTAGATATGAATTAAATATTAATTATATTGTTGTGTTTTTGTGAACATGCTCTTTAAAGATGTGTTATTACATGCATCCAAACGATGTCACGTGATCTGTTTGAAGTTTAATATTAACCCTTACGCCTTGTTCAAAATTAAATTAACAATAATATAAACAACACATATAGTAAAAACCTGTGTAATACATAGGCTATAAGCTATTATTAATATACAACTCATTTAAACAGTTCACCGTGACATAGTTTAGTATTTATGTTCATGTAAACTTTAATATTAATAGAAAAACCTCAAAGTTAATGTTGAAATTGAAACCTAAACACATAAAATTCAATGAAAAGTAAAAAGTATCAACGTTAGAAAAATCATCAAAAATTAAAAACATCGATTGTGGATCACGTGAAAAATGCACAAACAAAGACATTATTGTATGGGTGTACTGGTGGGCGTTATTCACGTATTACATTATATATTCAAAAAGTTAACATAACCCACGGAATACCATAAACTAAAAAAATTTGAAATCCTAATGAAATCGCATACAACAAAAAACAACAAACATTAAACCTAATTAAAGGTTTTACGTACTACATAATTCTTAGATAATAATGACAAAAATACTATAAGCCCAAAAACTTTACTTAAATTCCAAACCTAACTACAAACCAATGTAAGTCTAAAACAAGCCCATACTACAAACCCACAAACTAAGCCTAAACTCCAACTATAAACAAACATAATTTATTATTTTATGTAACCTTTGATTATAATACAAAATCATATCTAAAAATTATATATTCACAATAATATTAAAAAAAACTTAAATAAACCCGCGTAACACGCGGGCTAAAAGCTAGTGTATATATATATATATATATATATATATATATATACTCAGACTCTTAAAATTACGTAAAGTTACATTTTTGTCCTCCTCGTGTCTATATAATATATGTCATCGATAGAAGATATTGACGTTTACAAAATATAGGGGAATTTGGATGTGTGAGACAATTTAGCTTCAAAGGATTGTACTATGCATTTTAAAGGTATAATTACTTAAACGCTTAAAATTTTATAAAGTTACAGTGTTGTCCTTCTCATATGTATTATAGTATTGTGTGTGTGCATTTGCGCGTGTATTTATGTAGATAGATTTATGCGAGACGTGATTTTTAGTATAAGAAGTCATTTTAACCAGTCAAAACGTTTTATTTTTATTTTTGTGTTTAATTAATTAGAAGTGTATATTTGTCAAAATTCCAGTTGCCTGTTTAGTAACTTATAAGTGGTTTAGGTTTCAGATTATATTTTTCTTTTCCATTTTTTATTTCTTTATACGTTTTTAATTTTTAATTACTCATCATCATTTATATTATCATTTTTCCCGTTTTAGTGTAAGACCCCGAACCCCGGGAATCCTACAGTTGGTAATCACGTCCACAATTTCACCAAAAATTTAAAACCAAACGTTTCATTTTATTTAAAACCAGTTCAGAGTAATTTAACAGCGGAAATTCATAAACATCAAAAATTCCCAAAACCGGAAAAATACCAAATAATAAACAGTGGGAAAAGTTAAGTATCTAAAATCCCAAAACTGAATATAAAGTGAAGTGTTTGTTTTATTTTAAAGTCTTCGTCTAGAAATGCCTTCAACTCCGAGTAGCATCCAGCACGTCCAAGCGGTAACATCCACTCCTTAACCTGAAAGTCAATCTAACATACACTCAAAGTCAGCTAGAGCTGAGTGAGTTCAAGTTTTCATAAACAATAATTCATACTTTATTTCAAAGTTATAGCTCTAAACAGTAGAGAGGATAATAATAAAATAAATGAATATAGTTCACCAAATAATACATTCATTATCGAACACACGTACACGGGCCTCTCCACCACGAGTCAAGACTCGATTAATATATTTGACCCGGACGCGGTAAGACCTAAGCACGTGACACGAGCCTCTCCACCACGAGTCAAACCCGAATAATATATTTGACTCGGTCACAGCTTACACATCCAAACACGTGATACGGGCCTCTCCACCACGAGTACAATCCGAGCAATATATTTGACCCGATCACGGTTTAACATACAACGGGCCTCTTCACCACGGGATTTGAAAACCCGAGTAATATATTTGACCTGCCAAAATGATGATCACGCCACACGGGGCTCTCCACCACGGGATTTGAAAACCCGAGTAATATATTTGACCCGGCCGTAATCACCATGCACACACACACATCAATAAGCCTACTCACATCATTCTTAGTCACAAGGAACTAAATGTCATCACACAACCGTAGGCTATAAGATAACACATACTCATACATATATATAATCCCAAAATATACCATATCGTAAGTAAGCCATCCTTAGTCACGAATGGCTAACTAACATCACTAATCATAGGCCATAGGGTAATACATGCACATACATACATACATACATATATATATATATATATATATATATATATATATATATATATATATATATCATCCTAAAATATACCATATTACAAGTAAGCCTATGGGCCATAAGGTAATATATAATAATCAGTCCAATACATGAACTATGTAAATAGGTCTACTCGTATTCAATTACTACCAAGCCTATTAACATCCTCGAGTCTAGTCCATAACTAGGTATATAACCTTAAGAAATTTATGACCAAACGAGTCTAAAATATCCTAAGGCACAGAATGTAACTCACACTGTATTTTCATAATTGCACAAACATTATCAAAACAATATAACGACCTTCAAATTATTTTAACGAGTAAAATCGGGTAAAACTGTAATTGAGTGTGTATGCCAGCCCAAAACGTAAAAAGAGTTAAAAAGGGGCATCATGAACTCACCTGACACAAGGCACGAAATCACCACGAGCTAGAGAACCCCTAAGTATCCCCACAACTCAAACGCCTGTCAGTTTACATACAACATCACTAACGACACCGAAATGACTCGTTTATCCTACGAGGCGTTCAAACATGGTTCGAGTCACCTAAAGCCTCGACCTCAATAAGTTCAATTATAACAGCCCCCGAGGCCTTGTATACGCCAAAACAACCCTTAGATACTCCCGGGAATAAAGAATTCCCAAATTACCCCCAACAGCACTAGGTAGGACTAGTATGCGCGTTTAAGAGTTGTTTAGGCAATTAAAATCCAACTCAGCCCCGTGTAGACTCGTTATGATAATTTCACAGCCAACAAGTCCACACGATGCTACACAAGTCAAATGGGTTGGTAACTCGAAGCACAACGCACCAACTAATCAATAAACGCGAATGCGCGTTGTACCGACCCGTTTGAGTAACCGACAACCAATTCAACCCCAATACCCATAAAAATCATTTTCCAACAACCCGTACATTAACCCGAAACTATCCGAACTGAATTGGTCATCACTTACTTCATCCCTCGTGTTAAACGCAACAAAACACTATTCTAGCCAACCGAAAACAATATTTCAAACTACAACTAGTTGACCAATCAAACGAACACCAAAGGACATGATTTTAAAGTATGTAATACTAGACATACCTAGGAAGATGTTGGTGCAAAAACTCACTTCAAACAGCCCCGACACGATCACAATTGAACATCCACTGGTTACGCCTAAAACGAACTTATCGATCAATAACAAGTAAAACGTGCAGATTTTAGAATGCGAAGATGCATTTAATTACATAGGATAACCTTTGAAATACATTATTAAATTTTTACCAGACTTTAATAAATGTCGTAGCTTTATAAAAATATTTTTATTATATTTTTCTAGTGGACACAAAAATCATAAACATTCAGCCAACACAGAAAGGTAGGTGTAGTTATTTCAGTGCGCAATAAAATGGTTTTACTTTTATAAAAATCATTACCTAGCCAAATTAAACGATTCCAATTGGGTTTGGTTCCTAACTCAAAATATTAACTTTCAGAAGTGGAACCAACCAATTTGGACTTGTCGAAAAAGATTTATGATGTCGGGAAGACAGACCAGAATCCGTCATCCCGCTTCAGCTTTGACACTCGATCTTATAAAATCATAAAAACCATTCAATTCTCGTCCAAAAATTACAAATTATACCTTTCTGGAAACTAGACTCAAATTAGAACATCATAGAAACAAGAATCGATCAAAAAAATATATTTTCATCGAGTTACAGACCGAACAATAAACGAGTACGAATCTGTCAGAAATCATTATAACCAAAACTCAACCCTAACGACCAATAAGCGCGCTAATATGATCAATTAAAGAGTAAGAGACTTGGGGAAACATAAAAATAACCTTGAATTGAAGTTTTAGACCCTAATGGTGGCTGGAAAAAAAGAAAATCGCAGGTAGGGGAGGCTGCTGGAGTGCCGATCGCAGAAAGGAGAGGGGTGAGCTAGGGTTTAGTGTTATAATTAAAATTATTACACTTTTGCCCTTAGAGTTGGAAAGATATAGCAGTTTGAGGGAAAATTTAAATGATTTAACGTACCGGGATGACGAGAAGGTTCCCGAGGAATTTCGGTTAAGTCTCGAGAGATATACATACTTTACAAACTTTAAATCTTTAAACTGAAAATTAACGGGTGTTACATTTAGTTGTTAATACATAGACGCAAATTCAGGCAGTATCAAATGTCAATTTCCCCTAATTTTCTTTTTTTATGGTATATCCAAATTAGCCTTGTTTTTTAATGATTACACTTCTTTTATCCAAATCACGATTTTATTTTTATCTCAATCGATATTTATGTCGAAATAATGTTTCTTATTTGATTTTAGGTGTTTTTTAATCAATCTTTTATTGGAAAGTTACAAATCATGTTTTTATATTTTAATTATTTTAATCATTTTTTTATGTGTAGGAAAATATGAATTATGTGTAAGTGAATACTACCTAAGTGTATGTGAAAATAACATGAAATAACAATTTGTGTATGCGAATTAGTTATGTGCTCGTTAAAATAAAAGGAACTCACAATATGTGTATGTGAAAATAAATTATGTTATAACTATACAACATGCAAACAAAGGGAAAGTCGGTTTATCACACATTGGTGAAATAAGAAAATAGCTTGTGCCACATTGCTAGAATAACAAACTTGTGAGCTCCTTATAAGGAGAAGGGCTCACAAGATAATATTCTTATAGGATAAGACACATTCAGTGGCCTTAGCGAGGGTGTCAATCACCCGACGCGCAGGGCTCGGGCGAAGCGCGATGTGGCGCTTTGATAGCGTACTTTGCACTTCGCAATACCACGAGCCTCCTCTTAGTATTATGTGGAAAATACAATTTTATATTTATCTTCCCATCGTGCTACGCAATTTATGGACAAAAGCCTCGTCGCGATACACGGTGACGTGTAATTATCCTGAAAACTTTTGTGGCTGTCGAGCTACGCGATGGGTACTTAATTGACCCATCGCGATGCGCGACGTGCAGGCTGTGCACACATGACATGTTTCCTGCCACGTGGCATAGCTAGAGCTGACTCGACAAGCCTATAAAACCATTACACTACGCGTTAACCCTCCTTTTAGGACGTTGTGATACACGAAATCAGCTATAGAAGGGGTTGATCAAGGCCTTCATTCTTTGTTCAGATCTCACTGCTCTCTCTCACTTTAGTATATATTAAGGTATTGGTATAATACCGAATCTTCGCAACAATACCGTAATCTGATCAAAAGAAATTGTTGTACACAAATCCATCGTGTAAAGTTTTTACTCTCGTGATTCATTATGATTATTGGTTTATACTAATATATACTATACTGTGTTAATCTAGATGCTTAGTTACTAGGAAGCTCATAAACAATAATCCTACAAGGTGAGACATTCGAGTTTTTATACAACTCATATTTGTGTGAGACAGCCGGTTTTCCAAACACTATTATTGAGATTTTTAAACTTGTAAAACTCATGAGAAAGCCCAAATATTTTCCAATTGTTTCCCAATGATTTTTATTATATTATAGTGATTAAGTCTTTGTAGACTAATTGGATGGTTACTACTTGTATGTGGGGTTTTTCATACAAGGCTTACCTTCTTACACATTACTTATTAGACAAGTGTTAGCCAATAAGTAATATAACCACATTCACAGATACTAAGAAACCATGAGAGCGTAGATGTTCATGATCGACATACGGTTATGATCTAGTTCTTAGATATGTATGCTTGATTCGAGTAGATCTAATACAGTTATGGAAGTGTAAGGTCTGGAAATATTTTGGTAGAGTAACAGTGCAAATCTCAAAATAATCACTTCGTTAATTTATCAGAATAATACAGGGGTATATATAGAGAATGAGCTTGTAAGTGCACGGATTTGGTGTCCACAGCTGTTCGAATAGGATATGGGTAGTTTAGTCTTTACACTTAATGTATAAAGGCTCATTCACTAAGGATGTTTAGCGAATGAGGTCTCATTCGTATAAGACTAGACTATTCGTTAAGTTAGGAGCCCATTCGTTACTATAGTGTAACGAATGGAGGCTCATTCGTTAATGTATATCCATTCGCTAAGCATGTTTAGCGAATGAGCTATGGAAGACCTCATTCGTTAGTACAGTTAACGAATGAGAGGTCTCATTCGTTAACACTATTATAACGAATGGGACATGCCTATAAATAGGCCTTCTATAGTAGACTTGCATGGATTTCTGTGCCATATTTATGTTTATGTAATGTTATGTTGTCGGATTCTCTCCATGGCTAATGTATTGATCTCCATTAACGTATTGAATGAACACGAGTTAACGTTGCGACTAGATCTTGGCTTGTAATGTATCAGAGCCAGAGGTTGCTCGTGATACGTACCAGTTCATGTTCATCATATTTGTAATCTGTTTGATCAGATTTTGATTGATTCAGTGAACGATTGATGAATTTGATGATAGATTCAAGTTCCTGATGTAAATCCAATCATTCGAATATAATTTGGTTGTGATTTGATGAATATTTGATGAATCCACCACTGTTGGAGCTTGAGTTTTTCCAGATTCCGGCAACTATAACTGAATTTTCCGGCAATTCACGGTTTTCCGGCTACAGTAATCGCTTAAAGGATGATTCGTTAATTTAAATGCTCATTCGTTACAGAGATTTAACGAATGAGTTATTCGTTACAGTGTTTAACGAATGTAAAGCTCATAACGAATGCAACCTTATTCGTGTACTGTTCATACGAATGAGGGTGATTAACGTATGGAATACATTCGTTACTAGTGTTAACGAATGTGGTCTAACATATGTGGACATTCGTTAATGGGTTAACAAAAGAGACCCATTCGTTCAAGGGTAACGAATTTGGATGGATGCTAGACGAATGTGATACCTGGATGACGAATGAGATAACGTATGAGGATGATGATAAAAAAGAGTATTTTCGGAAAATTTTCTTAAGCGAAATTTTTCGGGGATATTTTTAATACGCGAGATACTCTTTTGGCAAATTTTAGTGATATATTTTCCGGCCAACTTTTCGCGCATTTCGAGGGGCCGAGGGGGAGTAACTGGATTAAGTTAACGAGAATTTTATTGAAGATTTTCGTAGAATTGTTCAAGACCTTGCCGAATTTGTCAAGAAATGGGGGAGATAAAAACTTCTAAGAGCTTATTTGATTGGTATCTTACTACGTTTGCAAGGATTTCTTGAAAAATTACTGCAATTCGGGTGGTAATATGTGACTGCAAAGCTACGTTTGACTGAGTCCAACACTGCAATTGTTCTACGATCGTGGATTGATTTGTTCAAGATTGAAACCTAACTATGTGGGATACGATGTTTGTCCGTTTACTTCTTTCTGAGGGTCTTTGATCCTGACTATGTTGCCTACGAGTATTCGGCGGATTGCTTCTTTTGAAGGGGACAATTCTTGAATGGGTTGATCTGATTGAGGAGTAAACGAGTCTTGTCGTCTGATTGAAGAATGTGATTGTTTGGTGTTGATTAATGAAGGTTAGAACTCTGAATCATATGCCCAACGCATTAGTGCATCCAGCGTATTGGTTGCCGAAGAGCTTCAAAGAGTGATGATTTGGGACAGAAGTTATCGAGAGAGTGAAGACCGATGTGAAAGATGTGGAATGATTGGGTTGTTCATGAAGACGTGTGACGAGGTTAAACGTAAAGACATTTTTACTTTACCGGTGCGACAGATAGCCGATGACTTGCTGCTAATTGATTCGTTTGATCGAACCATATCATATGCCAGTTGGATGATCGGAATGATCACCTGTAGATGCTTATTTGAGGGGGAGATCTAACACGAGTAGCTACAAAGTGTTGGTTTGATTACAAAGAGATATATTTTGTCTGTTCACACAAGCCCGAGAATCATCAGCCAAGGTGGGAGGTTGGCTGTACGGCTGATGATATGCAGCTAAAGTATTCAACTTTAACGTATTCATCGTTAACGTATTGGATGCTAAAGTATTGAACACAAAAGTATTGGATGCTAAAGTATTGGAAAGCATTCGACAGCTACGGACAAGGGGGAGTCTGTAAGTGCACGGATTTGGTGTCCGCAGCTGTTCAAATAGGATAGGGGTAGTTTAGTCTTTACACTTAATGTATAAAGGCTCATTTGCTAAGGATGTTTAGCGAATGAGGTCTCATTCGTATAAGACTAGACTATTCGTTAAGTTAGGAGCCCATTCGCTACTACAGTGTAACGAATGGAGGCTCATTCGTTAATGTATATCCATTCGCTAAGCATGTTTAGCGAATGAGCTATGGAAGACCTCATTCGTTAGTACAGTTAACCAATGAGAGGTCTCATTCATTAACACTATTATAACGAATGGGACATGCCTATAAATAGGCCTTCTATAGTAGACTTGCATGGAGTTCTGTGCCATATTTATGTTTATGTAATGTTATGCTGCCGGATTCTCTCCATGGCTAATGTATTGATCTCCATTAACGTATTGAATGAACACGAGTTAACGTATCGATTTGCGACTAGATCTTGGCTCGTAATAACGTATTAACAGAGCTTCATTCGTTAAACATGCTTAACGAATGAACCCTCATTCGTTACAAATACTTTAATGACTAACGAATGTACTCATTCGTTCATCCCATTCGTTATAACTCATAACAAATGAGGTAATACATTAGCGAATTGCTACATTCGTTAAAGACTTAAAGAATGTACCTTACATTACTAACAAATGAGTCACATTCGTGCCTATAAAATTACCAAAATACCCCTATACATTTATTCTAATATAATAATACATTAACAAAGACCGAGAGAGAAATCCGTGCCTTAACAAATTCCCCTTGTCTCGAGCTCTTTGTGTCTTCAAAAATACTTTATCTGTTGAATCGGCGTGTCTTCCAGTTAACACAGCTATGAATCCCGAATGCATAGCAAACACGAACCACACACTGGAACTGCATCGCCAAATCATAATCTTTAACATCAGCTCATCTAATCTGATTATAATAAAGCGCATCGTTGTCAAACTCAGACAGATTAACAAGCCACATAGGATCAATTACACGAATAAATTCAGTCTTCAATCCCGATCCTAATACAATTACTACTTCTCCAGTTCTTTTGTCATAATGCCACCTGTTAAAAGTCATGAAAAGACTTTGAAGAAACGTCTTCACTGGTACTTTCTCTTCAACGTCTTTGGTGGCTTGACGTGCAGAACCATTTTCCTCCATCCGGTGCGTGGATCGATCTCATCAATGTACTTATGAATCGATGCCTGAGGCTTAAAATTCTTGAATCTACAACACGCTTCATGTAACAAATGTTGATAAAACCATTCCACCCATTGATTGTTACCACGATTAATAAATGGTTGATTAGCCAAAGTTCTCACATCCCACCTTAGCACGGATAACACGTCAATAATATGTTGAAAGTATTGTATCCCGTGTTCCTATTTGATCACACATACTTTATGCTCAGAATCATATAACCAAGAGATAATGTTACCTTTCACCGTTTTTGAACTTACATACTTCTTCATCTGGTATGCTGATGCTCGGGCCTTCGCTTGTTTGTAGCATTCACCCTCGTAGCGTAAAGTCTCGATTATCTTGTTCATTTTTTCTACATTGTGTCTGAACATACCATCAAAAGCATGCGGTTTCTTCTTCTCGACTTCCTTCTCTTTCCTTTTCCCCTTATGTTGTCTTAGACGCTCTTCAGCAGCTTGAAAATGTTCTGTCATGAATAACTGAATACATTCATCAGAGTTGTTGTTAGTGTGCATATAAGGATATTCTTGTATTTGCTTCTAATGATGATCTATAAATATAGGCCTTCTTTTTAGTTTCAGAATGAATATACATGTATATATGATAAACGATCATATCTATAGTTTTTTGAAATGTTGTCACATCCTCAACCTCAACCTCCTCATAATTAAACGACCTATTCCCAGTTGGAATATTCGTATCTACATTGACCTCAAACTCTATCTTCACATAAACTTTCTTTCCCAACTCTTTGATGTGTTGTAAAACACACTTGTTTTCCGCACCTTTTATCTACGTATTGTATTATATTTTATGTGTTTTAACTCGTTTTAAATAGGTTTTACATAATTTTATTCATGTTGTAGGTATTGGGTGGAAAGGAAGAAAAAACCAAGCTTTTCGGAGAGCTTAATGGACTTTTACGCATACAATTTCAAGACAAAGCTCAAGGCCCGGCCCGGTTGCATATTGGAAAAGCCCAAGATCTTATTATATTATAACATAAAAAATTAAAAAAACCCTAAGTTGGCAGCGAGTCTGCGATCGGAACAGGAGCAGAGGGAAAAGAAAGAAAAAAGTGTTGTTCGGCTTAGGGTTTGATCGTGTGACGGCTAGGGAAGGAAGAAGACACAAGAACCAAGCCTCGGGATCATTCACCATCAGTTCTTACAGCCACATGCAGCCCCGGAATCATCCATATCCTTACATCTTTTTCCTTGTTCATACACTTTGATTTACTTGTTCAATTGATTAGTAGTTTTGCAATTGCTTAAGATATTGACTTGTTATTGATTAGTATTGATCATTGAATGATTATTATGATGATTGGTATGAGTTTTATGGTGATTTTAATGAGTAATTGCTGCTGTCCAATTATGATTCTCGGCTAATCTTGTTGGTTCTACCTAGGAATGATGATGATTGTTAGGTTTTGATGAGTTTTATGGATTGTTTGATCGATAGACTTGAATTGTTATTTTAAACTTTGATTTAGACATGAAATAGGTTGTGTTTAAGGGCTGGAAATTTTGGTGATTCATTGCATAAACCCCGTGTGTCGGTTAATTAGTTTTGTATTGTTTGATTCTAGACTTTGTGTTTAGGGTTTGTTTGCGGTAGGTACAACCGTAGGGTTTTGTTGCATGATTTATTGGATTAAGTACAGCGGTTAGACACCTTCTTTGAGACCGAGAGGTGATAAGAAGTTAGGGTTGTCTCATTGCCTTTGCATGCTAGAATAAGGATTGCGCGAGAGCGAGTTCGTTTCTTGTCAGGTTTAGGTGTTTTGAGCGACTAGTTGATCTATTTTAGTTTAAGTTGAATTGTTCCTTTATCCTTGGTTGTGTAGTATTCATTGACATTAGGGTCGAGTGTTGGTGAGACCGAGAGGTGATCCATCATTAGAACACGTTAGCAATTGTTTCCCGGTTTGGTCGTTTTAGCCGATTTTGAGTAGTTTAGGCTTGTTGTGTGAGACCGAGAGGTAATCCAGTGAGCCCGAGCGATCCTTAGTGGTGTCATATTTAGGAACCGGTGTCTTGATATCATTCAATCCATTAGCTTGTTAGGCCTACAATTTGATTTAGACCTAGGTAGACGTTTTTCTCCATCCTAAGTTAACACAGTTAGTTCCCCGTTAAGTTTTCTATTTTTGGTAAGTTTTTTCAGTCAGTTAGGTTAGTTTAGTTAAGTAATTAAAAATCAAAAATCAATTAAATATTATTCTTAGGTAGGTTTTGTCTAGGGTTTGTGATCATTAGCGTTCTTACGTGTTCACGTGTTCGATACTCGGACTTCCTAGGTCTATACTACTTGCGATCGGTACACTTGCCGGTTGTGTGTGGTTTTAGGATTTTCGTTTTATATTTAAAACTTAGTTGTGAGGGTCATTATTATAGGGTTATCCGACGCACATCAAGTTTTTGGCGCCGTTGCCGGGGACACGGTTTTAGGCGTTTTGAGAGCAATCCGAGTTAGGATTTACCTTGTGTGCTACTTGTAATTATTTTTGTTTGTTTTGCTTATTTGTTAGAATAGTTTAGTTACATTTCTTTCTAATTATAGTTTTATGCGACAGATTCGATCTCTAGGACCACCCGACACGAAAGCATTTCCCGAGCCAGAGAGAGAGTTTCGTGAGAGACGTCGTCCCGTTTCACCCTCATCCACTTCTTCTTCCGTTGACTCCGACGATAGGGATAGGATCATGGGCAACATTCCACCACCGAAGAGGACAGTTTCAGATCGAGCCCGTCCGGCCAATGCTGGCGCGAGATCCAGCATCGAACCACTCGCCATTGGAGTTAACGAGAACTGGCAGATTCCTTCGAATATTCTGAACACCATTTCTCATTCTGCTCAGTTCCACGGGTTACTTCAAAAAAACCCGCATCATCATCTCACTCGCATCGCGCGTATCTGCGACACCTTCCATCTTGCCGGCGTATCCGAAGACGCCGTGAAACTCCACGTTTTTCCATTCTCGCTCATCGATAAAGCGATTCTGTGGCTCGAGTCCCTCCCACAGGGCTCCATAGCCACTTGGGCTGCCATGCAGACCCTGTTTCTCGAAAAATACGATCCTCCGGCTAAGGCCGCTCGTCTACGTAATCAGATTCATTCTTTTCAGATGGAGGATACCGAGAGTTTCTACGAGGCATGGGAGCGATTCAAAAATCTTTTAGCTTTATGCCCGAACCACGGCTTGCAAGATTGGGCAGTTGTCGAGAAGTTCTACAATGGAGTGACGTACGTGACGCAAAATATGCTCGACACAGCTGCGAGAGGAAATTTGCTGACGACGAAGGACCCGGATAAGTGCATCGCGTTGTTTAACGGGTTAGCTATGAGTGGATACCAGCGACCACCCGCCAAGGGTGGTAAGACCGTTGATTCTATTTCACGCAGTATGCATTCGGTGGACCCGACCACCGCACTCACAGCACAGGTAGAGGCGTTGGCGCAGATTGTGAAGGACCTGCAGACGAAGAGCAAGTTATGCGAGATATGCAGAGGAGGGCATGATACCGTTCAGTGCCCAGTCAGTTCGCAGCGGAGGCCGTAGACTTCATAGAAAATCCAAACCGAAATCCAAATTCTTTCAATTCTTATAATTCGGGGTGGAAAGGCAATCAGAATATCAACTGGAGGGGCGGTAATCAGTCCGGTTTCCAGCAGCGTCAGAGCCTTTTCCAGGATGCCGGTGAGGGAGCGAGCAGTGGGGAGAAGAAGCCCACTTTGGAGGAGATGATGGCGCAGCAAATGCAGATGTTGTCGCAGCTTATGACGCATGAGGATTCCCGATAAAAGGAGACGCAGGAGAAGTTTCGAGAGCACGAGCAGGATACGCTACCGAGTAACATCGAGCAGAACCCGAAGGGATTCGCTAAAGCTGCGACAATGAGGAGCGGTGCAGGGACACGAGATGAGCCCGGGATTCAGCAGAGGTCTAGAGGAGGAGTAGTCGAGGAGCCTGCAGTAGTTGTAGAGGAGCAGGTGGATGAGAAGATTCAGATGGAGTCTCCACCGGCCCAGGTGCATCAGAGGAGCAGCCCAGGAAGTTCAGCACAGGCCGAGAGACAGCAGCTACCGAGCGAGCCACCGAGAGTCTACAAACCTAGAGTGCCATACCCCGGGAGACTCCGCAGAGACAGAGATGAGGAGCAGAATTCCAAATTTCTTGTTCTTTTGAAGCAGCTTCACCTTAACATTCCATTCCATGAGGCACTGACTCAGATGCCTAAACACGCGAAGTTCCTCAAGGATATCCTTTTGAATAAGGAGAAGCTTGCTGAGGTCGCTTCCATCCCATTGAGTGCTAGTTGTTCTGCTGTCCTAGAGAGGAAATTACCAGAAAAGATGGCCGATCCAGGGAGTTTCACGATTCCCGGCATCTTGAGTGATGACACGGTTATTCACGCGCTGGCTGATCTTGGTGCCAGTATTAATCTCATGCCATATTCCGTGTATCGCAAGCTGGGTTTAGGCGAACCGAGGCCTACCAGGATGAGTATCCAGCTTGCTGACCGTTCTGTTAAATACCCTCGAGGGGTGGTCGAGAACATGCTTGTTCGTGTCGACAAGTTAATCTTCCCGGTGGACTTTGTCATTCTGGACATGAACGATGATGATAGTGTACCGCTTATTCTTGGCCGACCATTTCTTGCCACTGCACAGGCGTTGATCGACGTCTGCGAGGGTAAGTTGATCTTGAGAGTTGGGGATGAGAACGTCACCTTTAACGTTCGACAGTCACTGAAACACCCCAAGTCTGCTGATGACTCCTTCTACTTTATTGATACCATCATGGAGCATGTTGGGGAGTTTTTCAGCGAGATCTATGGAGGATCTACCTCCGACACTCAGATTCTCGATAAGGACATTCCGGAGATTGAGGTGGTTGTCATGACCGATCAGTCAACGGAAGATGACGCCGACTCACATGCCCTTGAGTCCGAGGTGTCTGCTGGGATCGTACGTGACGATCCGATGGACCGACCTTCTGTCGAGAGCCCCCCTCCTTCCTTAAAGCTTAAGGATTTACCTGCCCATTTGGAGTACGCATTTTTGGACGAGGAGAGGAAGTTGCCGGTTATTGTCGCATCTGCTTTGACGGAGGTCGAGAGAGAGAGACTGTTGAGGGTGCTTTGAGAGCACAAGGAGGCCATTGCATAGAATATTATCGACATCAAGGGTATCAACCCTTCGTTTTGCACGCATAAAATCCTCATGGAGGATAATTATAGGACTGTCGTTCAGCCGCAGCGACGGCTTAATCCGAAGATGCAGGAGGTAGTGAAGAAGGAGATCATCAAACTCCTTGATGTGGGGATCATTTTCCCCATTTCTGATAGTTCGTGGGTTAGTCCAGTCCAAGTGGTTCCTAAAAAGGGTGGCATGATTGTCGTCACCAATGAGAGGAACGAGCTCATTCCCACTAGGACTGTGACCGGTTGGAGAGTCTGCATCGATTACCGCAGACTGAATGATGCCACGAGGAAAGACCACTTTCCTTTACCTTTCATTGATCAGATGTTGGAGCGTTTGGCAGGTCAGTAGTACTACTGATTCTTAGATGGTTTCTTCGGGTACTTTCAGATTCCTATTGCTCCCGATGACCAGGAGAAAACCACATTTACCTGCCCATACGATACGTTTGCCTATCAACGTATGTCGTTCAGATTGTGTAACGCTCCAGCCACATTTCAGAGGTGCATGGTGGCTATATTTCATGACATGATCAAGGACTCTATGGAGGTGTTCATGGATGATGTTTCTGTGTTTGGGAGCTCTTTCGATCAGTGTCTCTCCAACCTTGAGAGGATGTTGTCCTGATGCGTTGACACTAACCTAGTCCTTAACTAGGAGAAGTGTCACTTCATGGTACGCGAGGGCATCGTTTTGGGGCATCGTATTTCGAGTGCGGGGATAGATGTCGACCGAGCGAAGGTCGATACCATTTCTAATCTTCCTCCGCCCACTTCTGTGAGATCTATCCGGAGTTTTCTGGGTCATGCTGGGTTCTATCACCGGTTCATTAAAGATTTTTCTAAGATCGCGAGACCCATGACCAAACTCTTGGAGAAGGATGCCCCATTTGTGTTTTCTGAGCAGTGTATCGAGGCGTTTGATCTTTTAAAAGACAAACTCGTTAACGCCCCGATCATGATTGCTCCCGACTGGTCACTACCTTTTGAGTTGATGTGTGATGCCAGCGACTTCGCAGTCAGAGCGGTTCTTGGACAGCGGAAGGATAAACACTTCCATCCGATTTACTATGCGAGCCGGACCTTGAATGGTGCACAGGAAAGTTACACCACCACCGAGAAAGAGCTTTTAACTGTGGTGTTTGCATTCGATAAATTCAGGTCCTATCTTGTTTTGTCCAAGACGATTATGTACACGGATCATTCTGCCATTCGTTATCTCTTTAGAAAACAGGATGTTAAGCCACGCCTTATCCGATGGATCCTTTAGCTTCAAGAGTTTGATATTGAAATCCGTGAAAAAAAGGGGGCCGAGAATGTGGTGGCCGATCACCTTTCGCGTCTTGAGGGAGCTGAGTTAGGAGAGCCAGGGGTCATGATTAATGATCACTTTCCGACAGAAAGTCTCATGTTTGTTTCGGCTCAGGATGAGGGTTTTCCATGGTTCGCCGACTTCGCGAACTATCTTGCGGACGGGTACTACCCAAAGATATCCTACCAGCAAAAGAAGAAATTCTTTGCTGATGTTAAGTTTTACCTGTGGGACGACCCGTATCTCTTTCGTATAGGTGCTGACCAGTTGATCAGGAGATGTGTCGACGTTAAGAAGGGATGGCAGATTCTGAGCCATTGCCATGTTGGACCGACAGGAGGTCACCACAGTGCGAGTTTGACCGCGAAGAAGGTGTTTGATTGTGGATTTTATTGGCCTTCGATTTTTAAGAATGCGCACGCGTTTGTGAGGAGTTGTGATCGTTGCCAGTGGGTTGGCAACATTTCTTCACGAAATGAAATGCCCCAGAATGCTATTCAGGTTTGTGAGGTTTTTGATGTGTGGGGCATTAATTTCATGGGACCGTTTCCATCTTCGCGTGGAACAAGTATATACTCGTGGCGGTTGATTATGTCTCGAAGTGGGTTGAAGCTAAGGCCTTGCCCACTAATGATGCCCGAGTTGTACTCCGTTTTCTCAAGAGCCTTTTTGCTCGTTTTAGTGTCCCGAAAGCATTGATCAGTGATAGAGGTACTCACATCTGCAATGCGCAGATGGAGAAGGCGTTGCGACGCTATGGGGTCACCCATCGGCTTGCAACCGCCTACCGCCCACAGACTAGTGGGCAGGTAGAAGTGAGTAACCGGGGATCAAACGTATTCTTGAGAAAACGGTTGGTTCGAATCGTCGGGATTGGTCCGACAAGTTGGATGACGCGTTGTGGGCCTTCCGTACAGCCTACAAAACTCCGACCGGTTCCACACGGTTTCAGATGATTTATGGGAAGGCCTGCCACCTGCCTGTTGACTTAGAGAACCGTGCTTCATGGGCCTTACAGAGGGTCAATCTTGATATGTCCGCCATAGAGGCCACTCAGTTCCACCAGTTGCACGAGTTAGAGGAGCTGAGAGATCACACCTACGCCCAGTCGTTCAGGTATAAGGAGCGGACGAAGGAACTGCACGATAGGAAGTTGAAGGGTAACAAGCAGTTCAAGTGTGGGGATTTTGTTTTATTTTATAACTCCCGGTTGAGGTTATTCCCGGGAAAGTTGAGATCCCGATGGTCGGGACCGTTCACGGTCACTGAGGTTTTCCCGTATGGTACGATTGAGATAGAGGATAAAGGCGGGAAGTTTAAGGTGAACGGTCATCGACTGAAGCACTACATTGGCGAGCCTGTGACTGATCAGACTGTCGAGGTATTCTACCTTGACTCGCTCTCTGAGACGTAGACGTGATGGATGCACCACTCGGAAGACTGCCCGAGTTGTAGAGTTTGTATTTTTGTTATATGTTTGTGCTATCTGTTTCATTTGTTTTTGTCTATTTCAGGATGTTCCAAGATGAAACCGCTCGTACTCAATCTCCATTCGAGTCGGTCGAATTAAGGGGTGTTCCATTATTGAAAAAATTAAAAAAAAATTATAAAAACCAAAATCACAAAAATATGTTTATTTCTTTATGTTTTTATTTTCCGTGTTGTACGCCGCTACATGCGAGCGAGTTTGAGTTTTGCAGGTTATATTATGCGCATGGTAGCTACGATAGCGTCTTGGAACAGGTTCTCCCGAGGTTGCGGCTGCGAATGAAATGCTATATGGTCGTTTGGACACTACTCAGCTGTTGAAGATTCTGCACACAAACCAGGGGAATAACCCATTCTTTGCTTTTACTCTTGTATATTATCTTTTTATTTTTTATTTTATTTTTATTTTATTTTATTTCTTTTCATTGTACTCATCGAGGACGATTTCGTTATAAGTGTGGGGATGGGGTTTATTTTACTCAGTTGTATGAAAATTTTTGAAAAAAAAAAATTAATTAATATATAAATAAATAAATAAATAAAAAATAATAATAATAAAAAAATAAAAATTTGAAAAATTTTGAAAAAATAGTCCCTTGAAATTTGTTTTCTCTACGTTAAACAGGAGATGATATTATTACCGAGTAGTGGTTATTTTATAACTTCTTGGTATTTTTAAAATATATATATATAATAAATAAGAACAGTGCCCATTAGACCCGCACGTAATGTTTGGTCGTTTTAGCCGATTTTGAGTAGTTTAGGCTTGTTGAGTGAGACCGAGAGGTAATCCAGTGAGCCTGAGCGATCCTTAGTCGTGTCATATTTAGGGACCGGTGTCTTGAT
>NW_027503590.1:0-15036 GCF_021521415.1 Bidens hawaiensis
AGATTGTTTTAATTTGATCACGTTTGTATCTATAACTTTGATGTATAACAATATGCTTAATTTTGGCTAAATTTTCATAGTATCATCTTGGTTTATAATGAATCTTAATTGAAGTTTGATAATATTAGTTAAACATGTGAACAGTTTTTAATAAGTAAATGTTATGTTGCAATTATCATTTGATGAGGAATGTTATAATACTCTTAAAAGATAGTAACACCGCGTATTTTACCCTATAAAACTTAAGCCTAATATACTAACTTAAATAAGTATAAGGACAAAAAATGAAAATTCTGAAAATTTCACCCATCGCGATACGCGACAGGGCAGACATAAGACCATCGCGTAGCGCGATGGACTTGCATGTTGGCCCAGAAATGTGTGGGGTAACGATACGCAACGACCCAAAACATAACGGTCATCGCGTATCTCGATGACCCTGCTGAGTCACTGGACACGTGTCCAACCACGTGTCAACACGTGGCACGATATGACAGGCCACATGTCACGAGCCGGTAAGGCGGCGTCAAATTGCGGCACCGCGATACGCGACGGGCCACAAGGAACCCATCGCGTATCGCGATGGGCCCAGAAATTCGCCTATAAAAGGGGTGAACGGCTTTGAAGCCAAATTCATCCCATCACACCTTCATTTTCACATAGTTAGCATAGAAAGGTGTGCCCAATAGCTGTGACGAGCCGACGTGCCATTTTCTCGTAATTCGTGCAGGGAACGAATTTATAATTGAACTAGCAATCATACAATTGAGTAGATCAAGATCCTACCTTTTTTCTTATTATCAATATAAGTATCCAATCTAAGGTGGGAGTTATGCTAAAGTTATTTGAATTATAGCTTAAACAATCATTCGAGGCTTTAGCCTTTAACCTTGAAAGGTTTTACAAACATTCACATTCATAAACGAGTTTTCATAAACGTTACTTCATAAATAAAGTAATGTTAATCAAAGATATATTTTGACGGGCATGTAGTAATTGTAAGGGTGATATCACTAGTAATAAGTTTCTTACCTAACGAAAAGTAATTCTTACAAATCCCAATCAACCGAGGGACCCGTTTACTTACCTGGAGAAACTTACTAACATGTTATAAATTATTAAGCCAAAGCATGCTACATCAAACGTCACATAAAAACTAAGTGTTTTCATTCACAATCAAAGATAAACAATTTCAAGGTTAAGCTTACCAATCATAGCTTAATCAAAACAACATTCAAGTATTAATACAAACCTATTATGTATATGTTAAATATCATTCACAATCAATCAATCAGTCGAGGTTTCCAACACCGACGGTACAGGTGAATACGTTAACCTTTTTAATCAGTCAAAACATATTTATACTCGATAAGATGAACGGGTGTTTGTCTTAACGAGTCAGTCAAGGTTTACATGAGATTATGTGATCTCTAAAACGTTATAATACAAAGTAGAGAATAGAATCAACTCAGACCGAATAAACATGTGTTTGGATCCAAACATAACCGTTCAGGCAAATCATTCAAAGGCTACGTGGCCGCGGGCTAATGGTCATAACTAGTTTACTATTAAGGGCTACATGGCTCGGGAATAATTGTGTGTGTAGGCAGTGGTACATAGACCGGAAGTAGAAATGCTTCCGCTGAGCTTGTAGAGAAAACTATATTTGTATTGTAATGTCATTCAAATGTTTTATAGAGTCATACGTGTTCACCGGCATATAGCTGGCGTATTTTTCCAACCCATTGCAGGTAACTAAGCATAAGTAGAATTAAACAAGGATTGGATTCTTAATGAAGATAGAAGCGCGTACAAGATGGCTCCGTTTTTAATAACTAAAAATCCTTGTAATATGAAACATATATACTCGGGTATTTAATTCCCGAGTAAATTGTCAATGTAAATTAATATTATATTCAAACCTAAAGTCTTCCACTAAAATTAACCTAATACTCTGATATATTTACAAACAGGTACCAACCTGTGGTCACACGCCTAGGCCCTAAGTCGGGGTGTGGCAGGTGGGTATCAAAGCCACCGGTTTCAGCGATTTAGGTATTTAAACATTAGTACCTAGGCTTTAACCTTAAAAGTTATTATTATTATTACTATTATTATTCGTATGGATATGATAGGATTGGTAAACTTCTTATCCCTAATCTAACTATGTGCAGATGTCTTATATTAATTACCTTGGTCATAGACACCGAGTAGCAATCCGATCAAAACCGACAATCAACTACGAACCATCTGATATGGAGAGTAGAAATAGTTATTATACAAACTTTTTCAATCACAATCAGCCGATCATTCCAATGTTACCCTATGGGAGCCAACCCGTGTATCTCCCAGAAAGTCAACAATGCCCAATCAAAATCTCCGACAACACTGCTGACAATATTCCTCAGTCTCACCCATCTGAAATTCCCACTTACCATCCTTCCGAGGAACAGGAAGTGCAGAGTAAGATCAAACAAGAGACTGAATCAGAATCATCTAGCTGGATGAATTGTCACTCTGTTCAATGGAGATGGCAATTCGGATCACCACCATCGAACTATCAATACCAAATCCCACCGACCACTGCAGAACCAAGCCGTAAACCAAGGATGAGAGTCATCTTGCCATACAAAAAGAGAGTAGTTCAATCACCAATCAAGAACCCCTATGAATCGGAGGAAGAACCCGACGAAGAGGAGGATCCCGAGGAAGAAAATGAGGAGAACGAAAATCCTAATTTTCCTTCGTATGTTGGACCAAGACCTTCCATATCACAACAAGCTAAAGAGATCTGTGAAGAGGCAAACCTGATCGAGTAATTTTATACAACTAATATCCCCGATGAGGAAATGAATACATACGTTGCAAATCCACACCTCTATCCACAAGAAACCACTTATCTCTTCCCAGCTGCATCCGCACCAACGGGATATCCTAACCCGCCGAATTCAGTGATGGATAAGCTGAGGAATGAGAAAGTGGACAAATAGAGAATAGGAAAGAAAATAGTTAAGAAATGTGACAAGATGTAGAATCTTGTTAAAAAGTGGATTAAGGATTAGGAATCGTTGTTACGTACTGCTGTTAACTGTTATGTTTTCTTTGTAAGATAAATAATGTATCATAAAGAAAGTCTGTCTTTTCTCTGAATTTTGTTTTATTCATGTAACAGCATGTCTAAAGCCAACAGTAATCATGAAATGCAAATAAATAATAAAGAAAAGACCGTTGCAGAAAACATAAACAACGATAAAGAAAAGACAATAGCATAAAACATTCAACCAATACCGAAAGACTATGTACTCGGTATTCGCGATTTGATAAAAGAAGCTGTAACACCACTCTATGAGTTAATGAAAAATGATCCAAGTCGAACTGCCTCTCATTCTAATAAAAGGGCGAGTCGAAGTAAAAGTGAAACTGCTAACTCTAAAAGAGAATCAAAAAGAGAAACTGAGAAGAAAGAAAGAAAGTAAGAAAAAGAAAGAAGCAAGTGATGAGAGTTTGACTGCTGAAAACGACCTCCGTGATAAAACCAAGAAGTTAAAAATAAACGAGGGTTGTGATTTGAAAGTGTTTAAAGTTTATAACCTCAAATAGTTCCATGGGGATAAGGGAGCGATAGTTACCCTCCGATGGTTGGAGGAAATGGAATCAATTGTACTGATAAGCAAGTGTACGGAAAGTGAGAAGGTACAGTATACCGCTCAGATGTTCAACGGAGAGGCATTAGAATGGTGGAATACCCTGATCGGAATTAAGGGTAGAGAAATTTTATACAATTTGGACTGGGCAACGTTTAAAGCTATGATACTAAAGAAGTTTTGCCCAATTAACGAAATGGGTCAAATACAAACCAGGTTGTGGAACCACAAGGTTGTGGGAACCAACCTCAAGGAATATAACACCGAGTTCCTTGAATATTGTAGAATTTTACCTCCCTTGGTCACTCCTGAAATCAACAAGGTGGCGCGCTATATCTACGGGTTGCCAATAGAAATCCGTGACTTCGTCCATTCACATATGTCGTCTTCGACGGAATCTGCAATGGAGTTGGCCAGGTATTTGATGGATGGGATGATAAGGAATCGGGATAAGAAAAATAAGGATGATGGCAAGACGCCAGTTGGAGGAAAAGTTAGGAAGAATGAGAAGAAAAGGGAAGGGGCGTTTGTATATAGTCGCCCTATTTGTAAGTCATGTGGTAGGAGACACTTCGGAAGATGTCTTCGACCAAATAACACGGTTACATGTAATTTCTGCAAGAGACCAGGTCATGTGGAAGCAGACTGCACGAGGAAAGCAGTGGTATGTTTTGAATGTAAGGAAAGAGGACACTTTAGCAATGAATGTCCAAAGAGGAAGCCGACGAATGTGACGGCTGGTGCAAGTGGCAGCGGTACCAAGACCGATGCCAGGAAAGGAAACGCTTGTGTCTTTATACTAGACACTCAGAAGGCAGCGGATATACCGGACGTGATCACTGGTATGTTTACTATTAATAATGTTTATGCTAGGGTTTTATTTGACTCAGGTGCGAATCAAAGTTTTATAGATTATAAATTCCGTAGTCTATTAAATGAGCCCTTAGTTAAACTAGATAAACATTATGAAGTTGAGACTGCTAATGGAAATATAAGTAGAATAACTGAAGCCTTAAATAATGCCGCAATTTCCTTAGCCGATCACAGTCATACCTGTACGATTGTTACCCATGACGTTAGCAGGTTTTGATGTAGTTTTAGGTATGGACTGGTTATCGTCTAATCAAGCTCGTATCTTATGGAATGATAAAGCCATTGACATTCGAACGTCTAACAATAAAACCATTCGTATCACCGGAGACAAAGAGGTAGGAAGAGTAGGAATCATCTCTAAGATAAAAGCAAGTAGTTGCTTAGGTAAGGGATGCCTTGCATTCATGGCCTATGTAACTAAAGAACATGAACCCAAGAAAATGGAAGAGATGCCAAGCGTGTCCGAATTTCAAGATGTATATCCTAACAGGTTACCAGGAGCCCCGCCAGATAGAGAGGTAGAATTTAGGATCGACCTCATGCCGGGAATGTCACCAATAGCTAAGTCTCCTTATAGACTAGCACCCACAGAAATGAAAGAATTGAAGAAGCAGTTGGATGAGCTTTTGGAAAAAGGGTTTATAAGACCGAGTTCATCACCATGGGGAGCTCCAATTCTGTTCTTAAATAAGAAGGATAGATCAATGAGAATGTGCATAGATTATAGAGAACTAAATAAGGTCACGATCAAGAACAAGTATCCACTTCCAAGAATCGATGATTTGTTCGATCAGCTTCAAGGAGCTAGTTTTTTTTCAAAGATTGATCTTAGATCGGGTTATCACCAGTTGAAAGTACAAGAAGAAGATATACAAAAGACAGCCTTCATAACCCGATACGGACATTATGAGTTCACTGTGATGCCTTTTAGACTCACTAATGCTCCAGCAGCTTTCATGGATATGATGAATCGAGTTTGCAAACCATACTTAGACAAGTTTGTTATCATTTTCATTGATGACATTCTTGTTTATTCAAAATCCAAAGACGATCATCAAGTTCATCTTAAGATCATACTTGAAACCTTAAGAAACAAGAAGTTGTTTGCCAAACTCTCTAAGTGTGAATTTTGGTTGTCCGAAGTTCAATTTCTTAGTCATGTTATAAACAAAAATGGTATTCAAGTAGATCCAACAAAAATAGAGGCAATAACCAAGTGGGAGAAACCCAAGACACCGACTCAAGTAAGAAGTTTTCTAGGCTTAGCCGGTTATTATCGAAGGTTTATTCAAGATTTCTCCCGAATAGCCATTCCATTAACTTCACTCACAAGAAAGACAATTAAATTTGAATAGGGACCGAAGCAGGAAGAAGCATTCGACACACTCAAACAAAAGTTAACCAATGCACCTATCTTGGCCTTGCCAGAAGGACTAGAAAACTTTACCATATATGGTGATGCTGCGCACATGGGAATGGGATGTGTTTTGATGCAAGGAAAGAAAGTAATTGCTTATGCATCGAGACAGTTAAAAGTTCATGAAAAGAATTACACCACACACGACCTTGATTTAGGAGCTATAATTTTCGCGTTAAAGTTATGGCGACATTACTTGTATGGTGTTAATTTCATTGTATACACTGATCACAAAGTTGGAAGCATATATTCTATCAAAAAGGAATTGAATATGAGACAAAGGCGTTGGATGGAAACACTTAATGATTACGACTGTGAGATCGTATATCATGAAGGAAAGGCCAACGTTGTGGCTGACACCTTAAGTAGAAAAGAACATGAGAAACCAAAGAGAGTTCGAGCTCTTAGATTGGAACTCAAAGTTGATTTAGCTAATCAGATCAAAGAAGCTCAGAAGTTGGCACTGGAAGAAGGAAACATTAAAGCCGAAAAAGAGAATGGTACAATCGATCAATTAGTTAAAGGAAGTGATGAAATACTAAGACTTGGTACAAAAATTTGGGTACCAATGTTCGGGAGTTTAAGAGATAAGATACTTGAAAAAGCACACAAATCGAAATATATGATGCATCCGGGAAGTGACAAGATGTATCACAATCTAAAAGATGATTATTGGTGGATGGTATGAAGAAAGATATTGCTTTGTAAGTAGCCAAATGCCTGACGTGTTCTAAAGTGAAAGCTGAACATCAAAAGTCGTTAGGATTACTGCAACAACCAGAAATCCCGATATGGAAATGGGATATGATAACTATGGATTTCATCATGAAGTTACCTAAAACTTCTTGCCAAAATGATGCAATTTGGGTTATTATAGATAGATTTACTAAGTCTGCCCATTTTATTCTGATACAAGAAACGTTTAGTATGGATAAGTTAGCACACTTATATGTCGAAAACATAGTATACTTACATGGTGTGCCGCTATCCATCATTTCTGATAGAGATTGTCGATTCACTTCAAATTTTTGGTCAAGTTTTCAAAAAGCCATGGGGACGCGATTAAACCTAAGTACTGCATACCATCACCAAGCTGATGGCCAAAATGAACGTACAATTCAAACCTTAGAAAACATGCTTCGTGCCTGTGTTATCGATTTAGGAAGAAGTTGGGATACCCATCTTGTTCTTATGGAATTCTCGTACAACAAAAGTTATCATACGAGTATCCAAATGGCACCATTTGAAGCATTATATGGGCGTAAGTGTTGAACACCTGTATGTTGGTCTGAAACAGGTGATAGTCAGTTGTCAGGACCAGAAATTGTTCAAAGAACCACTGATCAAGTTATACAAATACGTGAACGATTGAAGGCAGCAAGGGATAGACAAAAGAGCTATGCAGACGTTCGTCGCAAGCCATTGGAGTTCAAAAAAGGCGATAGAGTACTATTGAAGGTATCGCCATGGAAAAGAGTAGTAAGGTTCGGAAAGAAGGAAAACTAAGTCCACGCTTTGTATGACCATTTAAAATACTTGATAAAATCGGACCAGTTGCTTACCGATTAGAGTTACACGATGAAATGAAAGGCATTCATGACATGTTTCACGTATCCAATCTACGCAAGTGTTTAGCTGACGAAACTCTTGCTATGCCATTAAAAGATGTTAAAATCAATGAGAAGCTTAAGTTTGTGGAACAACCAATTCAAAAAGATAGCATGATCAAGTTCCTCAAGCATAAGCATCTCAAGCTCGTAAAAGTCAAATGGGATTCAAGACGAGGACCCGAGTATACGTGGGAGCTCGAGTCAGAAATGAAGAAGAAGTATCCCTATCTATTCCAATAAATCTCGAGGACGAGATTATTCAAAAGGTGGGGAGGATGTAACACCGCGTCTTTTACCCCATAAAACTTAAGCCTAATATACTAACTTAAATAAGTATAAGGACCAAAAATGAAAATTTTGAAAATTTCACCCATCGCGATACGCGATGGGGCAGACATAAGTCCATCACGTAGCGCGATGGACTAGCATGTTGACCTAGAAATGGGCGGCGTAACGATACGCTACGGCCCAAAACATAACGGTCATCGCGTATCGCGATGACCCTGCTGAGTCACTGGACAGGTGTCCAACCACGTGTCAACACGTGACACGATATGACAGGCCACGTATCACGAGCCGGTAAGGCGGCGTTAAATTGCGGCACCACGATACTCGACGTGCCACAAGGAACCCATCGCGTATCACGATGGACCCCAGAACTTCGCCTATAAAAGGGGTGAACGGGTTTGAAGCTAAATTCATCCAATCACACCTTAATTTTCACATAGTTAGCATATAACGGCGTGCCCAATAGTTGTGACGAGCCGACGTGCCATTTTTTCGTAATTCGTGCAAGGAACGAAGTTATAATCGAGCTAGCAATCATACAATTAAGTAGATCAAGATCCTGCTTTTTTCTTATTATCAATCTAAGTATCCAATCTAAGGTAGAATTTATGTTTAAGTTATTTGAATTATAGCTTAAACAATCAATCGAGTCTATGGCCTTTAACCTTGAAAGGTTTTACAAACATTTACATTCATAAACGAGTTTTCATAAACGTTACCTCATAAATAAAGTAATGTTAATCAAAGATATATTTTGACGGGCATGTAGTAACTGTAAAGGTGATATCACTAGTAATAAGTTTCTTGCCTAAGGAAAAGTAATCGTACAAATCCCAATCAACCGAGGAACCCGTTTACTTACCTGGAGAAACTTACCAACGTGTTATAACCTATTAAGCCAAAGCATGCTACATCAAACGTCACATAAAAACTTAAGTGTTTTCATTCACAATCAAAGATAAACGATTTCATGGTTAAGCTTAGCAATCATAGCTTAATCAAAACATCATTCAAGTATTTATACAAACCTATTATGTATAGGTTAAATATCATTCACAATCAATGAATCAGTCGAGGTTTCCAACACCGACGGTACAGGTGAATACATTCACCTTTTTAATCAGTCAAAACATATTTATACTCGATAAGATGAACGGGTGTTTGTCTTAACGAGTCAGTCAAGGTTTACATGAGATTATGTGACCTCTAAAACGTTATAATACAAAGTAGAAAATAAAATCAACTCAGACCGAATACACATGCGTCTGGATCCAAACATAACCGTTCAGCCCAATCATTCAAAGGCTACGTGGCCGCGGGCTAATGGTCATAACTAGTTTCCTATTAAGGGCTACGTGGCTCGGGAATAATTGTGTGTAGTAGGGAAGTGGTACATAGACCGGAAGTAGAAATGCTTCCGCTGAGCTTGTAGAGAAAACTATATTTGTATTGTAATGTCATTAAAATGTTTTATAGAGTCATACGTGTTCACCAGCATATAGCTGACGTATTTTTCCTACCCATTGCAGGTAACTAAGCATAAGTAGCATTAAACAAGGATTGTAGTCTTAATGAAGATAGAAGCGCGTACAAGATGGCTCCGTTTTTTATAACTAGAAATCCTTGTAATATGAAAAATATATACTCGGGTATTTAATTCCCGAGTAAATTTTCAATGTAAATTAATATTATATTCAAACCTAAAGTCTTCAGCTAAAATTAACCCAATACTCTGATATATTTACAAAACAGGTACCAACTTGTGGTCACACGCCTAGGCCCTAAGTCGGGGTGTGACAAAGATACCCCAAGTGCCAAGCTTGACGATAAGTCGAGAAATTGCTAGTCTTGTGAGGCATTGGTGAACCTTAAAATAGACTTTGTTCTGAGCCTGACGATAAGCCGGGGAACTGCCACTCTTGTAACGTTTGGTTGATAAATTATGAATCTTTAAAAGAGACACCAAATTCCGAGCTTGATGATAAGTAGAGGAATTGCCACTCTTGTAAGGGCTTGGTTGAGAAAGAAACATAAATCCTAATATTAACATGGAACAAATGAATTATTAGTAGTAACTAGTCATTTTAAAATGGGAACTATTGACAATGTTTATGGAAATGGGTTGTTGATGTTCATCGACTAAAATCAATTAATTACTTGTTAAGTGAGTGTGCAACATAATCTACTTTAAACAACTCTTGGGTGGTTATTACATGAATTCTATAATTGTTCAAGAGTTGTGCGAATTAATACTTGGTAATGCAAAGTTAACCCTTTACAACTCAACTAATCTTAATTGTAATTTATGTATGATAAAAAGGTTATTTTTACTAAAGTATCAAGGGAAATTCACTAAGTAATCTAAGGGATGTATCAAGGGAAATTCACTAAGTAATCTAAGGGATTATCTCATCTTTAAAATGAGTTATTTCTTGAATATTTATTATAAACCACTTGCTTACATAAAATGATATTTTAGTGGAGATCATGAAGTTATGCATATCTCTTACTTTAATTATCATGGAATAACATGACTTGGGAATTGTTATTCCCACATTTAATCATCATGGCAAGCTCACATCACATGTTTACTAATTAATTGTTAAACCAAGTTAAGAAGAGTTTGAACCATGATGATACACTTTTATCCTTGATCTTCAATTTAAAAATATAAAAACACAAAAATATTGTCTTTTAATTTATTTCTTTAATTTCCTTTTACAAACTTAATTGTCAAACCAAAAGCAATATGATATTCACTTCCGATTAAAATAAATACAACGATTTAGTAGTAAAAATCGAATAAATGTGCCCGTGGATCGATACTTGCTTCTTACCTATACGATTCTACATAAACGATAGGTGCACTTGCCTATTTGTGTGTGATTTAGTTAAGGTAATAATCATTATTATAGATCTAAAACTAGACATTGTGTGAACAAACCTTTGAAAACTTAAACATCTTTTTCATATACCCACACATCGCATCATTAATTGAACCCATCATTTATCACCATAAACTAGGGTTAGAAATACATACCTTGCATCAAGAACCCATGCCCAAATCTTGCTCTATCTTCAATTAAGACATGTAATTGTTTGTATGAAAGATGAGAACACGTTTTACTCGTAATATTTTTCTAGATATCCTCATGGACTTCTCTCTGCCCTTCGCACATCACCGACATACACAAAACCATCTAACTTTGACCAACAATAACCCCCTTTTTACTTGCCTAAATGCACTTTAATTTAATGACTAAATGGTCCTTGAAATTCTATCATGTATTTAATTATACACCAAGGTTTTTACTACCTAAATTCTGGTGAGATATGAAGTTTGGGATGTTACAAATTGATAGTAGTCTAATGGTCCAACTAAGTGATAAGTCTTCAATCTTCACAATCATCCTAAAAACAAACTTGTAGCATGCATAAGAATAGGTTTGATCAACACGAATGTTGGTGAGCAATACAATAGTTTTGTTATACACACACACACACACACACACATATATATATAGGCAAGGACATAATTCACATTTAACATTGCAACAACCATTGCATATGTAACGCAAATAACTGAGACTCATTTCTAATAACAACCATATTGCAAGGAGGATATAACTAAGGCCCTATTCTATTGGCAAAGCCATAATAGTTAGGGAAACGTATAATCATACTTATTGAGTCATAGTAATAACATTCAAAATAAACACTTAGGTATGTAATCATAATTGATGCATAAACAAGTGATTGAGCAATTATTCATATAAACACATAATTGTGTAATTATGGATTTAGTATTGAGGTCATAAAACGTGTAAGTTTGAATATGGTACGCATGCTACCCCCAAAAATATAAAATCATAAAAGGGGAGTGTAAGTACTCATTTAGAATAGTGGCGACAAAACAGAAGAATCTATCTTTAAGCGGGGAATCGGAAGTTAAGTTTTCATAGGCGAGTCCTAGAAATAAGCGAGTCTAGGATTAGAAATGTGCCAGAAGATAAATAATGCATAAACATAAATATTTAAAAACCATATTGAAACAGAATCTATAAAAATAATAGCATATCTCGCTTGCTTAAGCACCAACTCGTGAGGTTAAATGAGGTTTTGCTTAAAGTTTGGATTGTTTGGTGTGGGTATCTAAGGCTTGGTATGAGACCAAGCTTGGTTCCCACACTTCCATAATATGTACATAATTGTAAAAAAGTAATGAAACTCATAATCTTAAACTTTACATGCAAATCGGTTGTTTAACGTTAAATAAAGTGCTTAAACGTTTATTTGGTTTTGGTTCGATCCGTGACTTAGTATGAGACCGAGGTTGGTTACCGCATAACTAATATAAAAACTTATAAAATCATAACTTAAACAAAATAGAAAGATTAAGCAGGTAAAAATTCCCAAATCAACCAAACTAGCCTTGAAAGCAATATTGGACATTCGGAAGATGAAAAACCTTAAACAGATGTTGTGAAAAGGGGAAATAATTCCAATATAGTTATATGACAAAAACAAATTGAAATTATATCATGTAATAACCCGAATCAGATTAAAAGCAAGTTCTAGCTAAAGTTTGACTAAAAAGTCAAACTATCAAGAACAAGGAATTGAGATTGCAAATCCAAGATTTGAAGGGAAGAGCAACTAAAATGGATGTAATGGAGTTGCTTTTATAAGCCAAACATGTAGTGATAAGCCTTAGAGAGTGACAAGGCTCAACCAATAGAATCTCATGCAAAAAAGATCTATTGGTTGCTTTTGAATTTACTTAAAGCTTTATCATTAAATTTATATATTTTAAGATTAAAAATATTTTAGTGACAGATAATAGAATTATGGGTCAGGTCTTGATTGATTTGGATGGAAGAAACACGAGTTCAGGTCTTAAACGATCGAAAACGAATCAAACATGAACCAAAATCTGAGTTTGGCTGATCTGAGTGGTGGGCAGCTCCACATGACGGACTGATGTTCTCTAAAATATATATAATTCATATATTAGTTACCTATACTTTTAAGTTGGTTTTTATTGAATATTACTCCTAACTTGCTCATACTTATATGTTAAAACTTTCACGAGACAACGAGCTAAATTAGATTATTTTTACTAAACTTGAGACCAATGAGTGAATAATGAAATTAATTTGATTTTTATTATTATTATCATTATTGACACCAGTTTGCTTTTAAATTGTATTGCTTAAAGTAACAAGATAGCATATTTAATTAATAGTCAGTGGGCTCATATTGTGATATCAATTTTAAGTCATAATTAAAAAAGGGTTTGTTTCGTGTAGGGGAAATAAAAAGAGGATGCATGGAATTGGTGGACCATTAACATAATCAACAAATATTCTAAAGCCCACAAGAAAATAATATGTTTGTAGCCCAACACTAGTAGGGTATGACAGTTATGAGTAACCCGCGAGTCAGGAGAGCTGGATATAAGGTTTCATTGTAACGCAATAAAAAAGAGGAAGAAAAGAAAAAAGTTTGGTGGTTGTGATGGGGTTCTTATTATAATAATATATATAAAAAATTTTGGGTTGAGAAATATAGAAATACGGCAGCCGCAAACATCCAGAAAAAAATATTCTTTTCATTATTGTCTTCGGTGACTACAATATATTGAGGGCTCCACATTTATTAAAAAGAGACAGAAGCATATTATTGGAGCTATTGTTTTGAACTGAGACGCAAGAAACGAAACAAGAGATAGCTTGGAGTATTATTATTGTTTCAGGTTTATGTTCTTACTATTTTCAGAGATTGAAAACATGATTTGCATATTATTATTTTCTGTTCATAATTGAATATGAGTAGCTAAACCTGTTAGAACTACCTAGGTTTGGTTGACTGACGATGTGTTGACGATTGATTTTGGGTAGATTAACGGACATATAATTGATTTTCTATTGTCAAGTTCATATTATGATGATTTTATTCTATGATTACTATTGATTTTGTTCAATATTATACTAGTTAAACCCCGTGTGATTTTATCTTTACATGAATTAGTTTTGTGTTTGGTTTAGGATTGCATGTTAGACTGATTACTTGGTGTTTTCGTTTGTTTGTGGTAGACGTCACCATAGGGTTTGTTTGGTTAGATTTGTTTATCTCAATTGTTCATGTCCTTTTAGTAGGACCAAGACATTAGGTGTTTGTTTATCTTTTGGGTCTAGTCGATTTAGTTAGTTGTTGCGAGACCACGTGCGGTTTTCTAGCCGTTGATTAGGTTATTTGTAAGCCAAGTTATTTAATCTTTAATACTGAATTACCCCTTATTCCCTAGGTTTGTTAGGATTACGAGCCTTAGAGGAGTTTGTGACTTTGATAGGGACCAAGTAATAAATCATTAGGGTACTTAGAAAATCAACCGTGCCTTAGCCTTATTTCTAGACGTTTTTAGGCGTCTTTAGTAAATCTGACCGTGGGAACCTATTTTCCCTTATAATTGTCTAGTTAGACAATCTTTAGAACCTGGTTTTATGTGTTCGTTGTCACCCGAGCGTCGTTGAGATACCTTACCTAGGTGGTTCCCCTTCATCATATTTGAGAACTACGCTAGTGCCGTTAAGTCCCGTTAAGTCTTCCAGTTAGTTTCGTTAAGTTAAGTAAGTTTAGTTAGTTTAAATTAGAGTAAAATAAATTAACATAAAATCAATTAAATATTATTAGGTAAGACTTGGATTAGGGTTTATAATCTAAGCCGTTCTCGCGTGTCTTCGAGTTCGATATCCGGACTTTCCTTATCTTTGCTATACGCGACCGATACACTTGTTGTTTGTGTGCACTAGGATAGATTGTTTGTTTTTTTAAAAGCTTAGTTGTAACGATTCCGGCAAATCCAGGTATACCCTAGCCGGAATATACTATTTACGTGTCATTTAATATTGATTATGTGAGTTATAGTACGTTTATACGAGTATATATGATTCACAGTATGAATCATACTCAATTATATAATGAATCGTATTGGAATTACGATCAACCAATGAACGATTATTGAAACCCGAACGAATCGGGAATCACATTATATATGAAGTATAAAATGTTTAGTGATGTGCACGAAGTAATAATGCTTCGGGATAGGTGAATTATAGCACGGAAAAAGGAATTCGATTTAATGGTACGTCGGTACGCTAAACGAAACCATCTCTCTCAACAACAACAACGGAGGAACAAAAAC
>NW_027503591.1:0-30541 GCF_021521415.1 Bidens hawaiensis
GTACCTTCTAGGAAACCTACCTTCGGCTATAAATACTCCAACATCTTGGAATGGTAAGATCATCTGCTATCCAGTTATCTAGCAATCTCTTAATATACACTTACATTCAGAGCAACCTAGTCTGATTCTCACGCCGGAGGGTGGTCACAAGGAGGAACCCCCCCCCTTCTCAGTGACGAGCTTACGGTGTTTGTTTTGCAGGTCTCCTGAAGAACAGCCTTCTCAGCTAGACCTCATCCGTGGGAAACATTACTTAACCCCCAGATTATCTATAATCTGTACAGGGTCACTTAGTGTTTCTTCATCTACCTATTTTATTTTCTATTGTAACTTTAGTTTTTTTTCCACTCATGTTGTATTTATTTTTCTGATGACCGTCGTCAAGTCATGCAAAAATATTTATAATTAACCTACTAATGTTACCAGTGGCAGACATACATACATACAAAGGGTAGTCTCCGCTACGGCTCAACTTTTTACCGGTAGTGTAAAAAAAAGGTGGTCCGATTTTCGTGTTTCGTTACCGCTGGAAAAAAATAA
Organism: Bidens hawaiensis; assembly: GCF_021521415.1. Classification (NCBI taxonomy): domain Eukaryota; kingdom Viridiplantae; phylum Streptophyta; class Magnoliopsida; order Asterales; family Asteraceae; genus Bidens; species Bidens hawaiensis. The sequence goes on from NW_027503591.1 coordinate 541, forward strand.
TGTTACCGCCAAGATTTTAAGCGTAACCAATCTATGTTTTAAACCCAATCAAAAGCCAAAGCCCGAACAAAAAAACCCATTAACCCAATCCAACCAAACCGCCTTTCACCACTTCACCTATGCATTTACACCAATAACAACAACAATACAGTAGCAGGCAGCAGCGCAACTCTCCGCTCCACAGTCCATACCACCGCCGGCGCACCTCCACACACCGCCGACGAACCTCCACACCACCGCCCACTGGTAAGATTTTTCAATTTCTTGTTTAAATTAAAATTAATTTAGGATTTAGGGTTTAGGTTTAAATTGGAATTGAATAGGTATTTAAGGTTTATGTTTAAATTGGAGTTGATTACTTTTTAGTTTTATGTGTAAATTGCCAAATTGGAATTGAATATTAGTTATTGATTATTGATATTAGGTTTTGTTTCAAATTTGGTTTTAGAAACTTTGAATCTTTGAAGATGAGTAAACAAGCTCTTATTAGCAACATTTTTAAACGTTAAAGAAAAGAAAACAATGACATTGGTTCATCTCACAAGCTTAAATATTCCCAACTCCGTGTTCAAATATGGTTGATGATTTGCAAGAAAATGAAGATATCGGTCCAAGTTCAAATATTCCTAAACCGCGGAGCTATAAAATGAAGCTTATTAAAACGGATTTGCGCAATCGAATGGGTAATGAGTATTTGAACAATACTTTAGTTTGTGCGATTGAAAGAGAAACGTTTGATAAAGTAAATGAAGAAGATGTAATGGCTCGGTTTCAAGCTATCAAAATCGAAGAGGAGATATTTACAGCCTAACCTAGATCCGTCACTGTTGGTTCGTTAACCCAGTTAGTTTAAATTTATTTGTTGTCGTGTTGTTTATATTTGTTTTGTTAACATTGTATTAAATATGAGGAAAAAAAATTTGAGCGCTACGGCTCGATTTCTAGTCTAGATCCGCCACTGAATGTTCCCATATCTAACAAGGGTAAGTAAGGTGTCAAGCCCACAAAGAATCAGTTGGAAAGCACAAGTCGGGTTTTTATGAAGGTTTTTTTGGTAAAGTTATTAAACTAAATGTTGACAAGCGATGTCAAGCGGTTTAAAAATAATTTGTTTGTAAAAGATAATGAGGAAACACTAACCACTCCGGGCTTCAAATTCAGTAATTAACTAATAACTTTGCTTTATTCATTGGGACATTCTTAATGAGGACTCTCTACGTGAATTGATTTTAAGTTATATTTAGGAAACCTAATTTAATGGGTTCAATTAGCACTATCACCAGCCTAATCAAAATGTGTCAAGCAAATACTTTGTCATGAAGCAAAAATCATGAACGATATATTAAAAACTCAAGAAATATAATAACTAGAGTGTTTAACTTTCAATTTCACAAGATAAGTTTAACGCAACCCAAAGATTACATAAAACTCACTCCCAACCAATGAACAAAACTAAATCAGTTAGTATTTACATAAATCCTACACCCGGGGTGATTACAAGAAGTGTTTAGCCAAGAAACGTGATAGAAAAATTGAACCTGATTGGTTCAGGTCTCCATGGATGAATTCTTGCTCTGGAAGGGGTTGGAAATGGTGTGACAATTACCTCTATGTTAACGATTTTGGTTTTGATGAACAAGGGATTTTTTGCCATTTGTGTCATCTTGAACCCTTGCGTTCTTCCAAAATTCGTTTTAAAGTCCGCCGATAGATATCAAGATCGATCGTCATGATGTTGTAATATGAAGTATTGGTGATTGTCCTGATGATCATATCATATTCAGGAGAATTAGGATATGGTGTGAGGTAAGGTAACATGTTGTGCGGGTTTTTGATTGGGAGAGTACGAGGTTTTGAGTCATTTTCTAAAATTTGTGATGAAGATGATTTGCAATGATTTGATATTTAAAGAAACTTGCGTTATAGTGAATGAATAAAGGTTTCTTTAGTGCTAAGAAAGATGATTAGTGGAGAAGGATTGGTAATGGTGAAGTTGGAAATGGTGAAGGGGTAGGCGGCTTAATGGTGAAGGCGGTTAAAAGTTATCGTTGTAACACTTTACATTGAAACAAGGTCTATTTATCATTACTTTTGAGAAAAATGATAGTCTTTTTGAAAAATACTGATGGATAGCAGTAGTTTTGTTAAAATACATGTATTAACAGCTTTTTTTTGATTATTTTTCGCAATACTAGTTTTGAAAACAACCATTTTTGAAAACCATTTATTAGTGGTTTAGATTGATAAGTTTTTTCGTAAAACAGTAGTTTTCCATTGTTTTAACATTAAAATTGATGTAAAAGTAGCCTTATTGAACTTGAATAACACATTTTATTACCAAAAATCATTTGTAAAACATACAATATGTTGATTTTTAAATATGGTTAATCAAATTTAACAATTCCAATCTAGAAATTAGTATTTGGAAACTTGTTGCATCGTCCTTTGGTAAACACATCAGCTAAATGATTTCAGATGAAATATGTTCGATTGAATCAAACCTTTTTCAAAGCAATCTCTAATAAGATGGTGTATGATCTCAGTATGCTTTATCTTTGAGTGTTGTACAGGATTTTTGATAATGTTCAGAGAAGCTTCACTATTTAGTTTCAATAGAGTCTTCAAATATGTTATCCCATAATCCAGTAGCTGATTTTGTAGCCACAGTTGTTGAGTTGTTCAACTTACAACAGCCATGTACTCCGCCTTCAACAATTGAGTTTGAACTAATGGTTTGATTTTTTACTCTACCGGTGCATCTCCAAAGAACTGACATCCTCCAGGTGTTGAGTTTCTTGTCATTTAACAACCTGTATAATCACTACATGCAAAACCAACAAGCTGGGATTTTCTGTTGGATGGATACTAGATTGTCAAGGAAGGAACTCTTTTAAGATATCTGAATATCCTATTGACAACAATTAATTGAGATTCCTTAGGTGAAGCTTGACATCTTGCACACACACAAACGCACGCACACACAAGTTGCATGCATTGTATCAGGCCTATATGTAGTTAGATACATTAATGATCCAATCATGCATCTGTACAAGGTCTGATCAACATCTTCACCAGTTTTTCATCAGGTGTTAATGGATCAGTCTTACTCATGAGTATGGAACTTGTTTTGCAATTAGTCATTTTAATTTTTTTAAGAATATTTTTAACATACTTTTATTGAGGTAGAAAAATTTCTTATTTTAGTTTGTTTGACATGCAACCCAAAATAATATTGTAACTCATCTATATTAGTTATTTCAAATTCATATTTCATGAGTTTTGTATAGTCATCACAACATTTTGGATTTGTGGCTCTAAATATGATGTCATATACATAAATCTAAACAAGACATAAGTATTTTTCCTCTCTTTTGAGAAACAATGTTTTATTAATTTGTCCTCTTTGAAAATGGTTATAGATTAAGAATGATGAAAGTTTTTCATACCAGGCTCTTTGTAACATCTCACTTTTGATAATAATAAATAAAAGAGTTATGTTTATTTAATGGTGTGTTATTATTTAATTAGGGTAAACAATAATAAGTTGGTATGTGGACTTGGAAATAAAATATGGATTAGGAGATGGTTATGGGCCTTAAGCTTCATGGTCTCATCCTATATACGCATCATAAACCCCCCTAAAACCCTAAACCATCATTTCTACCACATTGCCTCCGCACATACTCAAAACACATACAAACACTCCTTTTACATTCCGACTATCCGAACCAAGGGCGAGTTTTTGTTCGATCTTCACCTAAAACAACGAGAAACGTAACACTATTCACGTGTTGAGCCAGATCCGACGCAAACCGAAACAAAAGGTATGTTTTTGGATTAAAAGGTCAAGTGTTTGAGGTTTGTTTGCCATGAAACTCGGTAAGAGGGTAATCGGACCCTAGAGTGTAGGAAAAACGTAAACTTGATTATAAAAAAGTTGTTTGGAATGAATCAAGACGAACGGGTGGTATTCAGACCGTGTAAATATGAGTAGATAACGTCGTTAGGGTAAATCAGACCTTAGAGTGTAGGAAAAATGTAAACTTGATTATAAACAAGTTGTAACATCCTACTTTTGATAATAAATAAAAAGGATTGTGTTTATTTAAAAGTGTGTTAATATTTAATTAAGTTAAATAAAATGATAGAGTGTGAGCTTGATTAATGAAAGAATAAATAAGTGATGGTGATGGGCCTTAGGTCCATGGGCTTAAGGGTATATAAACCCCTTAAACCTCCCTAAAACCCTAAAATCTCTCATTCTTATCCATAAGCCTCCTTACACGCTCAAACACACACACAAACACTCTCAACCTTAAGGCCGAGATCCGAAATCCAAGAACCAACCTTAGATTTATTTAGATCTTTAGCTGAGCAAGCAAGAACAAATCGATAGCTATACAAGAAGCTAACCCGTAGCTTAACATACGTCAAAAGGTATGTTTTATGCATAAAATTTGTGTTCTAAAGAACTGCTTGTCTTAAAACTTGGTACTAAGGCAAATAGGGTATTTTTATGCCATAAAAATATAAACTTGACGTTTAAAGTAGACTTAATGGACTCGTTAGTATAAACGGTTATTATAAGTATGCTAGATCTTGGTCTAAGATAGAAAGGAAAACATTTAGGAGATGATATAACACTGAAAAATGAGAACGGGTGTTAATATATAAGGTAATAATGATGATAAAGGTGTTAATACCCTATAGTGGGTATGTTTGAATGAAAAGCAAGCATTCGAATGGAAAGCATTTGATTAGAAAAGAATAGAAAGAAGGAGAAAGGTGCAGATACCATTTGAATCGAACAAAGGGTCCATTCGAATAGAATGTTTGAATCGAACAAAGGGTCCATTCGACAAGAATGTCTGAATCGAACAGAGGGTTCACTCGAATATAGGTTGATTAGAATGAAGGGTTCATTCGAATAGAGGTTCGATTCGAATGGAGACCCATTCAAAAATAATTTTGAATCGAATAGAGGGTTTGATTGGATTCGAATGGAGGGTCCATTCGAATGGGAGGTTGATTCGAACTGATGTTTTATTCTAATAGAAGGTTTGATTCAAATGGGTACCCAATTAAATAGAAGATGAACCATTCGATTCGATTGAGGAATCCATTCAATTCGATTACATGACCAGATTCTATTAAGGGTCATTCGATTCGATTAGGATTCATTCGATTAGAATTTTCCGATGAATTTTTTAGCTCGAACCCAGCCAGGGGCTCTGCCCCTTGGACCCTGCTAGGGGCTGCTGCTCCTAGACCCCACTGCCAGGGGCGCTGCCCCCGGACCCTTGTAGCCAGGGGTTTCAATAACTTAGATGTACGATGTAGTTAGAAATGGTTAATTGATACTTGTAATTATTATACAATTAGCCGTGCACAGCTAAGGAAGGGTATTACTATAAACTCAGAAAGAAATAGTATCCAGGTGAGTTTCTAGCCCCATTTCCTTGTCATGTTTTAGGGGCTGTGTGCATACTCGATATGATTAGTTAATACACTTACCTTAAGTGGTAAGTGTATGCTATGTGAATTTTTATGTATTATGTATGTATGATATATGAATGTATACGAATGATGTTTGTATGATGTGTGTATGATGTAGAAAAGATTAAGAGTATGTATGAAGGTATATAATAATGTAAAAGAAAAGGAAGGTACGTACGAATTGACGGTAAAAGGGTGGCAGACCTTAATAATAATATATGTGAAGGAGGGTGGCAGACCCAAATATTATCTATGAAGGAGGGTGGCAGACCCTAATAATATCTGTGAAGGAGGGTGGTAGACTCTAATAATATCTATGAAGTTATAGGGCGAAAGGCTCTTTAAAACGTATAAGTATGTATGTAAAGTAAGATTAAAATATGAAAGAAAGAATTAAGGTATATACTTATGTATGTACGAAAGAAAGACGAATAGGTTAAGTAAGTAATATTTATCTTTGGATACGTCTAAGTATGTGAATGTATTGTATGTTGCCAGATTAACAAGAACTCACTCAGTGTAGCTAACTTTTAGTATGCACGCATGTAAGTAGGATGAGGCAGCTGGCTTGAGGAGGACACATGGCAGGAGAATAAGAAGCTGGCATCCGAAGACTTATGATGTATTTATGAATGATGTTTTATTATGAAAGACAAAAGATGTTTATTTAAGACAAGTTTTTGAAATGATATGAAATTACTATTGAAGTATTCTATTCCACGAAAAGTTTTACTTAACTCTGATATTTAGAACTGTGTTTATGAGTAAATCCAACTTCCAATGTAGGGCACCGGGACCGGGTCCTTACACAAGTTGTTTGGAATGAATCGGAAAGAACGAGTGGCGTTCAGACATTGTAAAAATGAGTAGATAACTTCGTTAGTGCTGTAACTCATTAAAAAGGGTAAAACAGGCCCAGGAGGGATGCAATAAAACGATAATAGCTAACGGACATCGCATTCATAAAAGGTCGATTTGATTGGTTTCCAAAATCTCGATTCGATTGGGTTCCGAATTTCGATTCCATTGGTTTTCCCGAAACTCAATCCGATTGCTTTTCTAGAAACTCGATTTGATTGGTTTGTGGAAACTCGATTCGATTGGAATACAGAGACTCAATTCAATTGGTTTTTCCACACTCTCTATTTGATTGGTTTCCATAAACTCGATTCGATTGGATTTCCAGAAATTCGATTCGATTCGTTTGTAAGTTCCATTCGATTGGCTTCTAAACTCGATTCGATTGGTTTTCCAGAAAATCGATTCGATTGGTTTATAAACACAATACTATTGGTTTGTAAATTAAATTCGATTGGTTTGTAAACTCAATTCGATTGGTTTTCAAGAAACTTCATTCGACCCATTTAATAATAAAATTCTTTTTTCTGATGATTTTTTTAGTAAACTCGATTCAATGTGTACAGTGTATGTAATGTATGTTGTCTAATTAACTAGAACACACTCAGCGAAGATGACTTTTAGTATGCACGCATGCAACTAGATTAAAGCAGCTAGCTTGAAGGAGACACATGGCATGTAAAGGTAAATAATGTTATGATGTTTTCTTTCTTTTATTATGTTTTGATTATTTAAAGACAGGTGAATGTTTATTAAGACAAGATTTGAAGCATTATGTTATATATGGATCACTTTGAATTATTTTGCGAAAAGTTTTAATTCATTCTGATATTTAGAACTATATTTATGAGTAAATCCAACAATAATGTAGGGCACCCGGGCTCGGTTCTTTACACTCTTGGAGCTTGTTTATGTCCATAAATTGTTATTTTTAATTTGTAGATATAGTATAGATTGAATGCATATTCAATCCCTGGTGACTAAAGCAACATATACCTCTTCATGAATGTCGCCATAGGGTAATGCTCCTTTGACATCCATTTGGTATACTTTGATGTTGTGGGTTGTGGCATAGCCAACAAACAACCTAACAGATTCTAGTCTAGCTACTGGTGCAACTGTTTCTTTATAGTTAATTTCTTCTTCTTGTGAGGATACTTGAACTACTACCCTAGCTTTGTTCTTGATCACAGTCCCCCTTTCATCAGTATTGTTTCTGAATACCCTCTTTGTACCTATTGGAGTTTTTCCATCAGGCAGTGGGCACAGTTCCCATACATGTATTTTGGTGAATTGCATGAGTTATAGCTTCTATCCAACTATTGTCTCTAAGATAAATTTGATACTTGGTTGTTTCAAGTTGTGACAGAAGACTAGCAAAGAAGCAAACATTTCCTAATTGTAGACTTCTTGTGAGAACACCATGTTGAATATCACCAACCATCTATTCATGGGGATGGGATGGATGAAATATATAAGGAAATATCTTTTATTGTGTTTGTGGAAGTTTGTGGTGAAACTACTGATGAAGTAACAATTGTTAAGGATGAAGGCATAGGTGGTGAATATCTGTTCTGTGAAACAACTTATGGCCTTTCAACATTTGTTGAATGTTGGCGTATCAGTTGTCTGATTATTAATAGTTATACTTCAAGAGGTTCCATGATCAGTATATTGAAAATAAGCTATGTTTTGACTTGAAATGATGTCTTCTGTTTCTAAGTCTTCCAAAAAAAAATTCTGTCCGAATGAATAAATGCATAAGTTGAAATGACCATAAAAAAAAGAAAAAAAAAGATATGATTATAATAATAGCGATACCGAGTGTAAATTTATAATACAATTTAAGAATGAAATTTCGCGGAAGTAATTTTAAAACAACAACAACAATAATAATAATAATAAAGATACCTGCACATAAGAATCAATTGATTATTTGACAAATTTCAAGCCTTTTCGTCATTCTGTTTCTTTGACAACTACACACCAACTCCCAAATCAAATTAATTTACCGTATCTTCAAGCAAGCAAATATATCACTATGCGACCATTTCTTTTACTCTGAACAATAAATAATAGTGGGAAACGATTATTTAAGTATCATTACAATTTTGTCATGATCTATGATATTTGTCATAGATCTTTCCAGAAGACATCAAGATATTTTCAATTCTTCGTTTGAACCACCGATTATAAAATAAATCCAAACATGGCTCTTGTAACAACTCAGATTTTAATTTATTATTTTATTAATCATGACATGACCCGTTTCGATGTTCGAGTCATTATTACTATTTTAATATTATTGTTTTAATATTTATTAAATTATTAAAAACAACTTTGCTATATATACAATTTTAACCTCAAACAAATACTTTAACCTATTTTATTTCCATCTCCACAAATAAAGGACCAATCTACAAATTTGTTAAACTATTATTCCAAATCCTTTAACCCATCAATCGAACCCGACCCATATCGAACCCAAATACCCAATTAGGATTTCTTGTGCCTTAATCTTCGATGTAAACTTAGAATTGATCTGTGCATATGATTCTTCTTACCTTATTCGGCCTCACCGTCACCACGAATTAAGAAACCCAGATCGTTTGATGCGTATCGTCTAATATAACTTAAACTATCTTTGCTTATTGGGGAATATACATCTACAGAACATTATAATGCAATTAATCACACATGCACCATCCTTATTCCAGCGCCGTCAAAACCCCTCTGGTTAATTTCATTCTCGTTGCGTCTGTTGGTGCATTAGTGTATTATTATTGACGACACTGGCTGTTCTAATTGACCATTGTATAACCATCTTTGTAAGTAATTAATTATATGTATCTATAGCTACATGATCAATCGTCGAAACATTCCACGATTTGGCCGATTAATCTTGTTAGGATTCTTATATTATACTGAGTTCGCACCTATTTGTTTAAAATCTGACCGTTTCAAGCTTATCATAAACTAACCACCTAGCCCAGTTGGCTAGGGGTGTGCGTGTTAAGGCTGTCGTGGCCGGGAGGCACGGATTCGAGCCACAACAGCCCGTTTTTGTTTCCTTTTTTTTGTAATAAATCTTTTAAGCTATATATTAATATATTACTCATTTAAAGTTTATTATTAATATTATATATATAATAATAAATCAATATTTTTACAAAACCGACACATTAACTAGTCTTTTTTCAAACCTTGGTTAAAAACCATATATATATATGTATGTATATTATATTATTAAAAATTGATAAAGGCTTTAGTATTTAAAAGGTTTTTAAATCTAAAATATATATTTAAAATTTATCATGCTAATTAACATATTTAAATATAGTATAAGTTCATGTATTTTATAAAAAGATTATATTTTATATTAATGTTATTATTATTTACAATACTAATTTAAAAGAAATATTTTTTAATAATAAAAAATATATATATACATTAAACGTATTTTTTTAGTTTAAAAATAAACATTTAAAATAAATCTCTTTATATAATCTATCCAATATTTGATAAATATTTATTTAAATTTTTAATTTATAATTAAAATTTTACATAATTAAAATATACTATTTATTAAAGTAATAATTCAAAGTAATAAAGTTGACAATAACTTTAGGTGATAATTAATTTCGCAAGAATATACCCGATCATCATAATTCCCTAATCTCTATAAATCCACTATTCAATTTATGTTTATTCCGCAACTATTTTTTGTTGGGATTTCTCGTCGGTAATACCTGAAGAGCTTGATCGACCCCTATTTTATTATCAAATAATTATCTCTTTCCTTATCTGATAAGGTGAGTATTTCACTCCCCTTTTTATCGTATTATATTTACCTATTATTTAATATCCATATTAGCAAACTGTTAACCTTGTGTGCATATCGATTATTTGTCTAACTTGCTATATTTTTATTTGCTTAATTGTCCATATTCAGAGAGGTCAATTATAATCGCAGTAATAGTATGGCCATACGACTGTCGTAGTGGCCGACATCCAATCGCATGACAAAGTTTTCACCGACAACTCACTCATGGTAACCAATGCCTGATTCGCATGGCAATGGTTTAGCCCATATTGTATTATCTATTTGAATTGTTTATATGCTATAGCTAAATTGTTTATCTCACAGGAACAGTTTTGCACTTTTGTATTATATTGTATTCAAATTAACTGGTGTTTTACTCACTCAACCTCATGTTGACAAAATTATTATTATTTTATATGCATATGCAGGTTATCGTTTGAACTAATATAAGGATTTGTGAAGAATTTAGAGTTTTTAACGTTAGAAAATAAATCAAGACTTAGATTTGTATTTATTGTTTTGTTTAAATTATGTACTTTGTATTAATTGAATTCGTTGAATATTTAATTTAAACAAATAGATATGGTCACCGTTTTAATTATTGCATGATAGTACATTGAGAGCTGTGAACAATCAGTTCACGCTCCAGCATTTTCCGTCTCAGGTTGAGGTGTAACAGCTCTCCATGCAGATAAGAAAAGTTATTAACCCATGAAATATCCTACAATATAGTATTTTAAGGATCATTTACTCATCTCCACCGCTTACCTTTTTTGAACATACTAAACCCAAACGGACATTGCCAACAACCACCGTTGGCTACTGCTTCCACCATACCTACCACCTTTATACAAAAATCGAACCAACCTCAAACCACCTGACTCACACTTGAACTAACTTATCTACAACTTTGGTTTTTAAGTGATCTACAACAATTTTTCGACAACACCCTTTCGCCTCAGAACCAACTAAACGGGACCCCGGACATTAACCTCTGCACCCCCCCCCCCCGGTTGCATGATCCGATCATCTCAGCTAAATGGAAAACATTACTACGACCTTTTTGTTCTTATCCGGTGACTACCAACCAAATTGGTCCTGCAGACAACTATTTTTTTACCAAACGAGCACCGACATTAATCAACTGGACATTGTTTAACCATTTCCGAGCAACACCATCTTAAACACTGACCGCCTCCATCATCGTGTTTTCCAACGACCAACATTTTCAAATTCGGTTTTAACACATCGAGTTCTTACGTTTAAGTTTGATTTGAAAACACGCAGATGCGATTATCACCTAACTTTTGTAAAGCAACATATAAAGTAACAAGTTACGGATCCTCACCCTTCCTCTATTATCCGGTTTGATTGTGATAAACCTTATGACTAACACCTGGAACTTTTAACGTCTTTGGCTTTCCATTCGTTTCATGTTTCTTACGATTATTTTGTTTCACTACAACAAGACATTTGAAACTTGTGTGTTCCAGGAAGTAATATGAATTTTGAACATCATGGAAACGGAAACTTTGGTAATGTATCTGGGTGTGGTGGATTCATTGCGGTACTTCCTATATTTAAACACCCAGCTATGTTATCAAGTTGCGGTACTTCCTATATATAAATACGTTGCAGTGCGGAAGTAGTAGAAAGAGGTATTATTTTTTCAAAGGATTGTTCACACAAAGTTGAGTTTTAAACTTATAAGAATGATTATTATCCTAGTAAATAAGTTCTAAGAGAAATAAAACAAAAGACAATATTTTTGGGCTTTATATTTTAAGGTGGAAAAATAATCAAAGATAAAAGGGTATCATCTTGGTTAAAACTCCTCTTAACCAGGTCTAATAATTAATTAGTAAACATGTGATCTTGAGCTTGCTATGGTGTAAGGCCCCGTTACTAGTGCCCTACTTTGGACATTGGATTTACTCATCAACATAGTTCTAATCATCAGAGTTAAATAAAACTTTCGTGGAATAATAATAACTGTCAACCATTCATTACAAATATTTATAACTTGTCTTTTCAAAACATAATTAAAACATAGTATTAAAACATCATGACAAATCTTCAGATGCCAGCCTCTTCAATCTTGCCATGTGTCCCGCTCAAACCAGCTGTCTCATTCTGTTAACCTGCGCGCATACTAAAAGTTAGTACGCTGAGTGAGTTCTAGTAAATCAGACGACATACAATACAATCACATACTTACATATGCACCCGAAGGTACATATCTCCATATTTACTTACATACTTACATACACATATACTTTCATTCTTTCTTTCATACTTACATACATAATTTCATTCATACATATACGTTTAAAGAGCATTTCACCCTATAACCTTCGCCGATATTATTAGGGTCGGTTCCCTACATTCACCGACAATATCATGGTCGGTTCCCTGCATTCTCTGACATTATTAGGGTCGGTTCCCTACATTCGCCGACATTATTAGGGTCGGTTCCCTACATTCGCCGACATTATTAGGGTCGGTTCCCTATAGTTAGTACATTGTACCATATCTGTCTTTACATACCTTTCTTAATATTATGTGCAATATCCAGAGATCGTTCACGTACCATCATCATAACATACATACCTCATTTACATATCATATATATATATAGTCATATCTTTGACTATCTCTTGGTAGCACATGCAATATCTAAAGATCGTTCATGTACTATCATCTAAACATACATACATCTTTCACTAATCATATACACACATCAATCATGCCTTTAACTATCACTTGACGGTACATGCAATATCCGAAGATCGTTCATGCGTCGTCAAACAATCATCATACATAAATAATACAAGCCATAGACTTACCACTTAAGGTAAGTTTATTAACTATCACATCGAGTATGCACACAACCCCGAAAACATAACAAGGAAGTGGGGCTAGAAACTCAGCTGAACTCGGTTACGTTCACCGTATTTAGTTATTCCTTTCTTGAGCTGTGCACTACTAACTGTATAACAATTACACGTATCAATTATCTATCGCTATCCATTTCGTATTTCTAGTTTAATTATAACCCACAAAGAATGGGGGTCCGGGGGCAGCGCTCCTGGCAGTGGGGTTCTAGGGGCGCTAGTCCCTAGCGGGGTCTAAGGGGAAGAGCCCCTGGCTGGGGTTAAGCTGCCAGGTCAGCTTGGAACAATTTTATTTTCGTTAACTGTCTTAACACATTAAATCACTAATTAGTTTGCTAACTTAAAAGTCCAAGGGCTTCTTTGTAATTAAATCATTCTTTTTCTAAGTCCAGGGACCATTCTCCATTCTTGTAAATTTAGTTCGTTATCCAGTTATTTGATTCGTTATTATGTTCTTTAACGAATTAGAATTCTCTAACGAATGGAGTCCTGATTCGTTATATCATAACGAATCACCACTTATGGACCATCTTAACGAATTGAACTTTATACCGAAGTGGCCTTTCATAGCGAACTGGCAATCATAGCGAATTGCTCAACTAGTTCGTCATTCTTCCATAACGAACCACATAACGAATTGAAGCTCATTCGTTATTCTCCCATAACGAATTAGGGTTACATCTCTAAATACCCGCACCGCCTTTCTGGCGCTGCAATGCCGGAAAACCGGGCGGTGGCTGGAAAAACGCGGTTTACCCCATTTTACACCGTTTTTCACCGTTTTTCATCCCGTTCGATCCAGTTCTAAGCTAGGGTGACCCCTAAGCTCATCTTTTGATTGGTTTATACCCAATTCTATCCGGATCTTGTGACTTTAGCGGTTTAAGGTGTCGGCTCGTCGTTTCGTGACTAGATCTAGCGGGTTTGGGTTTATACCATATCATACTATTATTACCTTGGGTCGGTGCTCAGTTTCCTTCTTGGTTTCGGCTAAGATAAGGAGAGAACTAGAGATAGTGCTTAAGTGTGTGTTTTGGATGGTGTATGGAATATGAGAAATGAAGGATTAAATGGTGATTATGGTTTATATATTTTTGGATCATAGGCTTAAGCCCATGGTCTTTCCTTCTTTCCTTCTAACCCAAGTCAATAACCCATATCCATTTTACCCAACACTAGACCGACTCATAATAACTCATATTCTCATTTTATTAACCGAAACTAGAAAACGGGATGTTACAAGTCTTCCCTCCTTAAAGAGGTTTCGTCCCGAAACCTAACTATTATATAAATAAATTTGAATAAAACTTGCGCATCTCATCCTCAGCTTCCCATGTAGCGTCCGATCCTTTGCGATGCTTTCATATTACTTCACTAAGGGTATAACCTTGTGGCGGAGTTGCTTTTCCTTGCGGTCGACTATCTCGATTGGTTGCTTAATATAGTTTAACTGTTCGTCAACCTCAATGTCCATTAATGGCACATGAGACGTGTCATCAGCCAGGAATTTTCTCAGATGAGAAACATGGAAGGTTGAGTGAATTCCTTCTAACTCCTCGGGCAACTCCAGCTTATAAGCCACTTCACATACACGATTTATAATCTTAAATGGTCCAATGTACCTCGGACTCAACTTTGCTCTCTTCCTGAAACGAATGATTCCTTTCCAGGGAGAGACCTTGAGCATCACATTGTCACCAACGTTAAACTCAATTGGTCGTCGCCGCTTATCAGCATAGGACTTCTGACGATCTTGGGCAGCTTTCATTTTTGCCTTGATCTGATCGAACTTTGAATAAGTTTCTTGCACAACTTCTAGACTTCCCATCTCTTTCTGACCAATCTCTCCCCAATATACTGGGGTTCTACATCGTCAATCGTAAAGCATCTCAAACGGGGGCATACCAATACTTGGGTAGCTGTTGTTGTAAGAGAACTCTGCTAGATGCAAATGGTCATCCCAACTTCCTCCAAAATCTAAAACACAAGCACGTAGCATATCTTCAAGGGTTTGGATCGTCCTTTCAGACTGTCCATCTATTCGAGGATGATACGCCGTACTGATGTTCAGTCTTGTTCCCATAGCGTCATGGAACTTCTTCCAAAACCTCGAAGTAAAGAGAGTATCTCTATCTTACACGATCGATACATGCTTAGATACAACCTCTTTAATGAACAAGCTTGCTAACGTTTCTGACGAGATATCCTCTCGCATAGGCAGAAAGTGAACACTATTGGTCGAACGGTCCACAATCTCCCAGATGGTATCATGATGCTTGCCTGTACGAGGTAGCTTAGTTATGAAATCCATGTGATGTGTTCCCATTTCCATTCAGGTATCTCAAGCGGTTGCATCTTCCCATAAGGCTTTTGATGCTCGGCCTTAACTTGTAAACAACTTAAGCACTTACTAACATAATCTACTACATCATTCTTCATTCTTGGCCACCAGTAATCTCTTTTCAAATCTTGGTACATCTTTGTAGTTCCTGGAAGAATTGAGTATCTTGACTTATGAGCTTCATCTAAGATCCGACCTCTGAGATCTCCATGGTGCGGAATCCACATGCGGTCAAACCTAGTCTTAACACCATGAGTGTTTTCCATCAACTCGTTTTGCTGACCGAACATCCTTTCTTTCTTCACTAGCCCTTCATCCACCAGCACCTCTGACTGCACTTTGATAATTTCTTCAAAAAGGCTTGAATTCATAATCAACTAGTATGACTTCACTATTGCAATGACTTCTTCATTCTTGCGGCTTAGCGCGTCGGTGACCACATTATCTTTACTAGGGTAGTACTTAATGTCGCAGTCGTAATCCTTTATCAGTTATAGCCATCTTCTCTGCCTCATGTTCAGCTCTTTCTGTTCAAAGAAGTACTTTAAACTTTTATGATCTGTATAAATGGTACATTTAGTACCGTACAGGTAATGTCTCCATATCTTGAGAGCATGCACTACAGCTGCTAGCTCTAAATCATGCGTTGGATAAGTACTCTCGTGGACTTTCAACTGTCTAGACGCGTAAGCTATCACCTTCCCTCGTTGCATTAACACGCAGCCTAACCCATGATACGAAGCATCGGTACAAACAACCAAATCCTTGTCACCATCGGGCAAGGCAAGGATTGGAGTTTGCATGAGTCTTTTCTTTAATTCCTCAAAAGCTTCTTCTTGAAACTTACCCCAACTGAACACTATCGACTTTCGGGTTATACCGGTCAACGGTGCGGCTATCTTGGAGAAACCTTTGATGAATCTCCTATAGCAGCCAGCTAACCCTAAGAAGCTTCGTATATCAGTCGGATTCTGCGGAGTCTTCCAATTTGTTATCACCTCAATCTTTGCTGGGTCCACGGTGATCCCTTCAGGATTAATCACGTGACCTAGAAAATTGCACTTCTCGCAACCAAAACGTGCATTCCGAAAACTTAGCATACAAATTTTCTTTCTTCAGAGTCTCCAATACTTCTCTCAGATGCTCAACATGATCAGACTCGTTCTTTGAATATATCAATATGTCGTCGATGAAAACGATAACAGACTTATCCAACATCGGCCGACACACCCTATTCATCATGTCCATAAATGCTGCAGGAGCATTTGTTAGATTGAATGACATTACAAGGAACTCGTAGTGTCCATACCACGTGCGCAACGCTGTTTTAGGGATGTCTGCCTCTTTCACTTTCAATTGATGATAGCCTGATATGAGATCTATTCGTGAGAACCAACTAGAACCTTGTAGTTGGTCAAACAGATCATCAATCCTTGGCAAAGGATACATATTCCTTACCGTAAGCTTATTCAACTCGTGATAGTCTATGCACATTCTCATACTCCCATCTTTCTTCTTCATAAATAGCACAGGTGCGCCCCACGGGGAAACACTTGGTCTGATAAAACCTTTTTCGAGGAGTTCTTGCAGTTGGGACATCAATTCTTTCATCTCAGACGGCGCTAGACGGTAAGGTGCTTTCGCGACGGGCTGGGCTCCTAGTACTAAATCTATCTAGAATTCTATTTCTTGCTCCGGTGGCAACCCCGGAAGATCTTCTGGGAATACTTCTGGGTAGTCGCACACAATAGGAACATCTTTCATTTCTTTTGTCTAGGCCGTAGCTTTGACAACATACGCCAGGTAGGCACCGCACCCTCGCTTTAACAGTCCTTCGGCTTTTATCATCGAGATGACATTAAGTCCTGAACTTTTCTTATCACCATAAACTGTCACCGCACTACCATCCAAAGACCTTAGTTTTGTTATCCTACTCATACATACTATCTGAGCCTCATATTCAAACAACCAATCCATTCGCAAGACTATATCGAACCCTCCTAAGGTCATAACATACAAAGTAACAGGGAACTCATGTCCCTCTAATTCTATCTTACAATTCTTAACCATTTTCATTATGTTTATCGAGGTGTCACTAGCGATTTCTACTATGAAGGCTTCAGACACTCGACAACATTTCATTTTAGCTAGTTTACTAAATGTCGTAGCTACAAAACTTCTGTTCGTACCCGAATCAAATAATACTGAAGAAGAGATACCGTTTACTAGAAACGTACCAGTCACAACATCCAGAATCTGTCTGGCCTGTTCTTGAGTTAGCATATAGGCCCTAGTCCTTGGCCTCCCTTGTTCAACATATTTCTTCTCACCCCCACCAGCTTCACCACTCGTACAAGTCCTCGCCAGGTGACCTATCTGCCCGCACTTATAACACGTGGGCTTTGCATGGCAATCCTGAGCAAAGTTTCCCATCTTACCACATTTGTAACAAGCATTTGACCCTGATCTACATTCCCCACCATGGGACTTCCCACACTTACGGCACACATCAGACCCAGTGCCCCACTTGCACTCTCCAGCGTGCATCTTCCCGCACGTCCTACATGACCTCTTCTCCCACACTCTCGGCTGCTTATTCTTAGGGTTCCACAACTGAGTACCAGGTCGTTTAGCCGAAGCAACCCCCTTCTTATCCCTCTTCTCTTCCACCACCCTTTCGTCTGTCGACAAATCATCGTACACCATTTCTGCCAGCCCTACAGCGGAATCAAAAGTACCTGGTCTACCAGCCTTGACCAAGACGCGAACATTTTGCGGCAGCCCCCTAAGGTAGTACTTGATCTGCATGGGCTCAGTGTTCACCAAGTCTAGAACCAACCTTGACATCCGGTTGAATTCGGTGGCGTATTCGCAGTGTGTCATCTTACCCGCCTTCAGACTCAAAAACTTTATTTCAACCCTCTCAACCTCCGCTTCAGCACAAAACCTCTTCATTACCAACTCCTTCAGATCATCCCACCGCATAGATTTGATCTTGTTGGTACATGTTTGTCAGTAGTTCATAGTCTTGTAATTGTAATCGAGTCTGTATTGTAATTGTGTATTTGATTATGTTTTTGTTTGTGTAACTAGCGAAGTTGTCAACAAGTTCGCTCAGGCGAACTTGTTGAACAAGCGAAGTTGTCAACAAGTTCGCTCAGGCGAACTTGTTGAATATGCGAAGTTACAGACAACTTCGCCTGTGGCGAAGTTGTCGTGTATATATTGATTGTTACAGCCGAATCGTCGGTGCGAGGGAGTTTAGGGTTTCAGTCAAGTGTTTTGAGTTTAAGCAGACGTGTTTGCTAGTTCCAGTGTCTGTAATAGTGACTACGAGTCACGTGTTCGGTTAATAATATTACGTGTTTGATTCATTGCTTGTGTTATTCTATATCTACACTCGTAACCTACTTACGCAGGGATTCCGCACCTGCGTTGTTAGAGAACATCCCGTGTACGATCCGTCCAGGAACCTTCAATTGGTATCAGAGCCATCGGCTCGATTGTGAGGTTCGGGATTTCACGCGGGTGTAGTTTCGTCTCGTTTGACCTATTCGCGAGACGTATTTTTGTTGGGATTGTGTTCTACTAGTGCTTGACAGTCTTTTTCAAGCCTTAGCATTGATCGGGAGCTTCTGGTTTGAAGAAAACAGATCTGGAAAAACTTCCAGGTTCATCGGGCGAACTTGTTGAATTCAGGCGAAGTTGCCGTCACTGGAATTAGGGTTTTTGGCGAAGATATAAAGTTTGGCGAAGTTAACCACAACTTCGCTCAACTCATAAGTTCTCCTTAGCGAAGTTATCCGCAACTTCGCTTCACACTTAAGTTCGCAGATTTCATAAGTTCGCCTTAGCGAAGTTATCCACAACTTCGCTTACTACCCAAGTTCGCTCAACTCATAAGTTCGCCAGAGCTAAGCGAAGTTAACTTTAACTTCGCCAATTCAAGCGAATTAAAGACCTCAGCGAAGTTCTCTGTTCAGCGAAGTTGACCTTCAAGCGAAGTTATCCTTAACTTCGCCTACTGAGCTATTTTAATATTTTCTTTTTTTTTAGGTTTTTCAGGTTTTACAAGGATGTCATCGATCAACATCTCCGATTTGGTCAAGATGGAAGTTGAGGCAGGGTCAGCCACTAAGGCTCCGAGGTTGATGAAGGGAACAGACTTCGTGGCATGGAAGGATAGATTCATCCAGTACATTAAATATCAGGATGCCAAAATGTGGGTGTGCATTCAAGATGGATACGTCCCTCCAACCATGCAATACGAAGGACGTGACGTGGTGAAGAAGTACAGTAAAATGGAGGACGAAGAAAAGAAAATGTATGAGGCCGAGAGCAAGGCCCATGCAGCGATAACAATGGCACTTCCTCAAGAAGTTCTCCATACGTTCCGAAAGTACACTTCTGCAAGAGAGCTTTGGGATGCTCTGGAAAACAGATTCGAGGGGAACGTAGGTATCCGTGCCTCAAAGATTAAACTCTTGAAGACCCAGTTCTCCGTCTTCAAATATTTGAAGAATGAATCTTTGGATGATATTATCACCAGATACTATCATCTAATGACAGAGCTTAGCAATTATTCGATTGCCTACCGAGAAGAAGAGATCGTCGAAAAGCTTCTTGATGCTCTCCCACCGAAGTGGGAAATGTACACCGTCCTTATGAGGGAAGACAGAGACTTTCCTAACTGTGATTTGGAAACTGCAGTAAACAAGCTCAGAACTTATGAGCTCAATATGGTTCGAAAAGAAACACCAACAGACCAGATACAAGACCCTGGTATGTATGGTGCAAAGATTAACTCAGGCTCAAGTTCGAGACCTGAATCTGCAGCTTTTTACTCAAAAGGGGAGTCAGGTCCCGACTTTCCTCATGATGGAAACGTTTCTGTAAACATGAATGGTGATGTATGTTTCGTTGCTGGAGGATCTAGTACTTCAAAGCCTCAAGCATCCACAAGTAGTTTTTCTGTAAATGCATCAAGCAATAATTATACCAAGATGCCTATGAGTGTAAAATCTGCTGAAGAGCAGTTTGCAGTCTATGCTTCATTTATTGCTTCCTACGAAAACTACATCCAGGGGAAGATTGTGGACCCTGCTGTTCTGGATGAGGATTATGACCAGATCGATGTTGATGATCTGGAGGAGATGGACTTGCAATGGCAAATGGCCATGATAGTGAGGCGAGTCAAGCGTTTCATGAATAAAACGGGGAGAAAGTTCGTTGGTGGTCGGCCCGGGTTCGACAAGTCCAAGGTAAGGTGCTACAATTGTCAACAGTACGGGCACTTTGCCAAGGAATGCAGAAATGAGAGGGTTGAACGTGGACAAGGTCGACCTACACAACACTCAGGAGTTAACAGAGAGATAAATGCCATGTTGACCAGAGAGGCAGGAGAGTACAACTGGAATCAACGCCCAAGTGGTTCTGGTGAGCAAGCAAACATGGCTGAGTCTGAAGCTGAAGAATGTGAGAAGGTTGAAGAAATTGAGAAAACAAATGAAGAAGAAACCGCTTTCATGGCAAATGACAAAGATAATCGCTCCGAGGTAAGTCCTACAACTATTTGTACTAGTTGTGAGAATTTGTCTGAGCAACTTAAAACAATAACTGATCAGTATGTCCATTTAGATGCTGACTTTAAAACTATCAAAGAAGATCACCATTTTACAAAAGCAAGAGAAACAAGTTATAAAATTAAAATAAAAGCATGTGAAAAAGACATTCAAAGCTTAAAGCTTAAACTTGCTGAGAAAATTGAAATAATTGATCTTAGTTATGAAGTTTTGGAAGAAAAAACTAAAGTGATTGCTGATCGGGATAAACAGATTGCTGACCACCAGGTAAAGGTGGTGGAACTGAACCGCAAACTTGAGCAGTTCAGGAATTCCTCGGCCATCCTTGATCACCTCGTGAGTGATCCAGGTACCTCTGCAAAGAGGGGAGGAATCGGATATCACGAAGTTCCACCACCCTTTAACCACAATTATACTTATAATCCAAGTGTTCAGAAATCTGTTGATTTCGAAGTTCCTCAGACAACTACTATCAAAATTACTAGTGTCGAACCAAGTGTTAGCTGTGGCGAAACAAGTTCGCCTGTTTCTAGTGTGAATATTTCTGTATCAAGTCCAGTCTCATCAGATTCGGATATGTTGTCCGAATCTGGTCAGACAAAAGAGAAGGTAGGTTTACCCACCGATGGAGATAAAAATGAAGTTTCTAAAAAGAGTTCTCCACTCAATCCGTACGTCCCACCTTATGTGAGACGAACGGCTGGTAACACTGCCTCTACATCCAAACCAACATTTGACAAGAAAATGGAGAGTAGATGTTGCTTTAGATGTAACAAGTTAGGACATCTAGTTGCAGATTGTCCTTTGAAACCGAGATTTAGAGATGTGAAGCCAAATAAAAATGAGAATAAGCGTCATTTTGTTCCTGCTAAAAATGAAGACTTTAAAAAATGCCAAAATGTAACGAATTCAAATTTTCATAAAAACCAACCTCATTTTTACAACCAAACCACAAGAAATAACACTTTCTATTCTCAAAGGTTTGGAAGGCATTACACTCAATCTGCAGGGAGATTCCCTAACAGGACGTACAGAAATTATCCTGATGCTAACTTGAGAAAGCCAGGATACGGGATGTATCGATCCAAGACCAATTGGTCTTGGGTCCCAAGATTCTAACTCTTTGTTTTATGGTGCAGGAACAGTTGAACAGGGCTGCAAACAATCTTTGGATTGTAGATAGCGGCTGTTCCAGGCACATGACAGGCAACAAACACTTGTTGCAAGACTTAAAACCTGTTCAGGGAGCTAGAGTTAGTTTTGCTGGTGAAAGCGGAGGAAGAATAACTGGGAGAGGAACTGTGTCGAATGGGAGAATGACACTTGAAAATGTAAACTTTGTGGAGGAATTAAAGCACAATCTGCTGAGTGTGTCGCAGATCTGTGATAAAGAATACACTGTCCATTTCACTAAGAATGAAGCGATTGTATTGAAGCCTGGTTTTCATATACCAGAAGAATGGATAGTAATGAAAGCTCCACGTGAAACGAATACATACGTGATGGATATGAGGTCTACTGAAATGGCCACCGGAGAATCATGCTTAATGACAAAGGCAAGCGAATCTGAATCAGAATTATGGCACAGGAGAATGGGACATATTCATCTTCGTAAGATGAACTACATTGTCAAAAATGGGCTTGTGATGGGCGTTCCCTTAAAGAGTTTTAACTTTGAAGATAAATGCATAGCGTGCAAGAAGGGAAAACAACACAAGAAAAGCCATCTCACCAAGACGATCAACTCAATTGCTGGTACTCTAGAACTACTTCATATGGATCTCTTCGGTCCGGTGAATGTACAAAGTCTAGGCGGTACTTCTTACTGCTTGGTGATAACTGATGATTACTCGCGATACTCGTGGGTATATTTTCTGAAAACGAAAGACGAGACGACTCAGATGGTAAAGAATCTCATTACAAAAGTCGAGAATGTCATGAGTAAATCAGTTAAATTCATCAGAAGCGACAATGGGACAGAGTTCAAGAACTTTGAGATGGAAATCTTTTGTCTACAGAAGGGTATTGAGCATCAATACAGCGCTCCGTATACGCCACAACAGAACGGAGTAGCTGAAAGGAAGAACCGAACGTTGATTGAAGGAGCCAGAACTATGCTGGCAGACTCAAAGCTTCCTGTGATGTTCTGGGCTGAAGCAGTGGCTACAGCCTGCTATGTTCTGAATCGGGTGTTAACAGTTAAGAGACTTGGAAAAACTTGTTACGAGCTTATGCACGGTAGGAAGCCCAACTTGTGCGGTCTTGAACCATTTGGTTCTCCTTGTTCGATTTTGAAGACTAACTCGAAATTTGGTGAAGTAGCCGATGAGGGAATCCTAGTCGGTTATGTTGTTGGGACTCCCAACAGACGGGTCTTCAATACGACAACTTGCAAGGTGGAGGTGGTGTGTAACACCGACATTACTAGTTATCAACCGCCAAAACCAAGCAATGGACCTGCTGAGCTTTTTGACTATGTTAAACTGTTTAAGTCGTTTAACGTACCTAATTTGGAAATTGCTGAAGAAGACGAAAGAGTTGTGACGAAGATGATATTTGATGAGGAAGAGGAGCTAGTGCAACATCAGATGACAGAAAAATCTCAGCCTTCCACATCAAACTCTATCGATACCCCTGCATCCTCAGCTGGAGATGAGTTTATTAATCCTTTTCACTCTCAGCCTGAAACAACCATTGATGAGATCTCTTCAAACTTGGAAGACAATTTGCATGTCAGTGCTGTTCCGACCACTAGAATTCACAAAGATCACCCACTGGAAAATGTTATAGGTGATGTGTCCTCTAGTGTACAAACCAGAAGTAGCTTGAATGAGCACACCTGTGTTTATACAAGCATTAAAGATACAGGTATTATGAATGAATGTTTGTACTCTTGCTTCATAAGCCAAATTGAACCGAAGAATTATCAAATGGCTTTGAAGGACAGCTCGTGGGTCGAAGCTATGCAAGAAGAGTTGGCTCAGTTCGAGAAAATGGAAGTTTGGACTTTGGTCGAAAAACCAAAGAATGTGCATGCTATAGGCACGAAATGGGTGTTCAAGTGCAAGAGAGATGAAAAGGGGATTATTGTGAGAAATAAGGCGAGGCTGGTTGTTAAAGGTTTTAATCAGCAAGAGGGTATTGACTACAATGAGGTTTTCGCTCCTGTTGCCCGGTTAGAAGCGATTCGATTGTTTTTGGCGTTTGCTGCTTTCAAAAAGATGAAGGTGTTTCAGTTGGATGTAAAGAGTGCGTTTCTTAACGGGAAAGTTGACGAGGTTGTGTATGTTGAGCAACCACCGGGTTTTCCTGACCCAGACTTTCCTGATCATGTATACAGGTTGAGCAAGGCGTTATATGGTTTACATCAGGCACCTCGTGCCTGGTATTCAACGTTATCGGACTACTTGCTGGAAAATGGTTTTGAAAGGGGTTTGATCGACAGTACGCTGTTTGTGAAGAGAGAAGGATGTGACTTCTTACTGGTTCAAGTCTACGTGGATGACATCATTTTTGCTGCATCAAGAGTATCCATGTGTCAAGATTTTGAGGCTGTCATGAAGAAACGATTCGAGATGAGTGCTATGGGTGAACTAACTTTCTTTCTAGGATTGCAGGTTGATCAGAAGAAAGATGGGATGTTCATTCATCAAACAAAGTATGTTCATGATGTGCTGAAAAGATTCAAGATGGAGGACAGTTCTCCATATGACACTCCAATCTGCGTCAATCACAAATTGGGAGCTGAATCAGATGGTGACGCAGATGTGGACCCTACTCTGTATCGGGCGATAATAGGTTCTTTAATGTATTTAACTGCTTCTAGGCCTGATATAATGTTTTCTGTTTGTCTTTGTGCTCGCTTTCAGGCAAACCCAAAGGAATCTCACATGAAAGGTGTGAAGAGGATTTTGCGGTATCTCAAGGGCAAGCCGAAACTAGGATTGTGGTACCCAAAGGGAGGAGACGTTGAACTGGTGGCATATACTGATTCTGATTATGGAGGTTGTAATCAGAGTCGGAAGTCAACAACAGGAGGCTGTCAGTTTCTTGGAGGAAGATTAGTTTCCTGGCAGTGCAAGAAACAGACGTCAGTTGCAATTTCAACTTGCGAAGCTGAATACATGGCAGCATCCAACTGCTGCTCTCAGGTTTTATGGATTCAGCAACAATTGCGCGACTATGGTCTGAATTTCTTACTCACTCCTATTTTAATTGATAACACTGCCGCCATCTCAGTAATTAACAATCCCGTGAAGCACAGTAAAACTAAGCATATTGACATTCGTCATCACTTCATACGGGATTGTGCTGAGAAGAAACTGATCAAGATCGAAAAAGTTGATACACTTGAAAATTTTGCTGACTTGTTTACAAAAGCGTTTGATAAATCCAGATTTCAAAACCTAATTGAGCTAAATGGGATGATCAATCCCGAGTAACCATGTCTTTGTTTTTGATTAAAAAAAAAAAAAAAAAAAAAAAAAAAAAAAAAAAAAAAAAATGTGTGTCTTTATTGCTTAAAATTAGTCGGTTACCTCAGTTTGATGGACATCTCCTCGGATATGTTTTGGTCCTTGTTTTCGACTTAGGAAATGAGGATAGCCATTAACCGGAAGACTGAAAGTAACTGGGGCAGTGTTGACATGTTTTTCTTTCAGTTGCTGAAAATTAGTCGGTCATTCTTAGTAAGAAGGACACATACTTGTATGTGGTCGGTCCAGCTGATCCAATGGATCTTCAGGATAGCCGTTTACCTGATGACTTTGACATGATTGGGGCGATTGAATTCAAAATCTTTTTAGGGAAATGAAATTACTTTTCAAGTCTATTACTTCGTAAGAAGTTCTTTGCTGTGTTTAAAAGAAAATTGATCCAACCTTGGAAAATGATATATATACTGACTATGTGTGCCTAACTAGTGAAGTTAATAAGCTTAAAAGGCTTTAGAACAGTCATTGTATGTCATGGTAATTTTAATGGTGCGTAAAAGTAGATGTGATACTAACTTAAATTTACTCGAATTTATGTGGAAACCTCTTAAGAGTTTTGTATGTCTTCATACATATCTTTTCGAAGGATAGGCAGAAAAGCAACTACCCAGTCATACACGAGCCCGTGAGTGTTCTGATTCCCGTGAAGAAAGCAGTTAAAGACACTGCAGTGATCCAGATTCGGGACTTGCAGTAGTTGAGTACTCCGAAGAAAATTCTTAGGTTTGATTAAAAAAAAAAAAAAAAAAAAAAAAAAACATGTATAATTTTTGTACTTATGAGAAATAGTGACAATAAACACGAGAACCGAAACTTCTCAAGATTTCTCAAGTTTGGAGTAAGAAGAAAACGGGAAGCAGACAACGAGTATCTACAAGTTAATCAGACACTATGGGTCGAAGTCAATTCGGGGTGACTTGGGTATAGCCAAATACGCTTTGAGAATAGATAGAAGGCATCATTACCTCTGAGTTGTTGCCAACTTAAATTTTTGAGCTTAACTGAACCTTAATCCGTATCACAGAAACAATGAAAACCATTTAAGTTATTACATGCTTACAACCTGTTTCTCTATGTCATAATACAGCCAAACACGGATCCAAGTGACAGTCACATAGTTAGTATGATTCCTGTTCGGATCTTTTCTAAAACGTAGTGGTCCCTGACTAGACTGAAATTTGATCCCTTATTTCGTTAAAATTTTATAAGTATTTTCTGTTTTTGTAGTTATATTTTTATTGTTGGTTACTGGGTCTTGATCATTTTTGTTTAACTCTTTTTGGTAACTTATAAGGATATATTCAAGATTTTTTCAAACTGAAAGGGTTGTTTTTGTAAATATCAGGCGAAGTTGTTGAATCGGCGAAGTTGTACTTAACTTCGCTTAGGCGAAGTTAAGAATAACTTCGCCTGAACCAACTCAGCCCTATAAAAGGGGTTTTCAACAGTGAAATTTTTTTTTTTATTAACTTTTTTCCGGCGAACTTATCCTTAATTCCGGTTAACCTTTTTTATATACACTTTCGATTTCGATCTTTTGTTCCTTGTTTCTACTATACTGAGTGGTATGTGTTGTCGATTTCAATCTTTCATTCACTTTATAATTTTACCCGGTTAGAGACCTCGGGTCGTCTAACCCTCGAAACCAAGTTTTTTCGACCTCTCGTTACGTGTTCATGGACGATCTTTTCATCCATACACCTTTGAAATATGTTGTTCTTCATGTTTCTATCGTTTAATCGGTCCGAAAACATCGGATTTCGACCTCAGAATCCGAACAGTCGCCGATTCTGTTTCAGGCGAAGTTATGGTTTTGGCGAAGTTAATCTCAACTTCGCCAGACGCTTAAGTTCGCCTAGGGCGAAGTTATCCACAACTTCGCCTGGGCGAAGTTAACCACAACTTCGCCGTGGCGAAGTTATCATCAACTTCGCCTTGGCAAAGTTATCCACAACTTCGCCCTGGCGAACTTAACTGTAACTTCGCCGTGGCGAAGTTATCCTTATCTTCGCCTATATCCTTTTCTTTTAACTGTTTTTTTTTTTGACGAATTTACTGATGATGCGAAGTTGTCCCCAACTTCGCCTCAACTTTAATTTCGCCTGTGTATCTTACATCACAACTTCGCACTTGCTACACTGCGAACTTGTGAGTTACGTAAAACGTCTCTAACTTGATTTGTTTTGTGCAGATATGGCTGCTGTTGGAGGTGCTGGAGGTGATGATGGTGATGAGCAACGACAATTCTTCCCAGCTCATAACCAATACATCACTTTGGATCCAGACGCACGAGGCGTTGAAGACTATAGGGAGATTATCACATTTCTCCAACGATCACGAGTTTTTCACGCGATCACTAATACACTACCCATATCTCTGCCCAACATTCAAGATTTCTGGCAGACGGTGTATTATGATTGCAGACCGGAGCCTCCAGTGATGCGAGCAACTGTCAATGGTCATGCCATACAGTTTTCCTCGGAAGACATACGGTTGGCTCTGCAGTTCGGTGTAGAAACGAGAGACGACCCAACGGAATTCGTAGCTCCTTTCCGTGACGGAGCATACTTGAGAATGGGTTATTCGGGTCCGCTGGGGGACTCGCAGAGGAGGAAAGGCTTTCTGCTGGACCAATGGCGCTTTCTGATGCACGTGTTAATTGTGTGCATGTCCGGCAGGAAAGCAGGAACAGACGGGATGGGTGCGACGATGCAATCTGCCATGACGGCCCTGACTTACAATCGTCGTTACTCTTTTAGTCAGATGATTTTCTATGAGATTGATCGTCAGAGACGGGCGACGGCGCGAGAACGATTTATCATGTATCCGCGATTTCTTCAAATGATTATTAATCATGTCGCTCCGTCTCTACCGCAACGGCGCCCTATTCGATATGTTGAGTGTGTAACAAAGCGTATTTTTGCTCAATGTAGGACGTCGAGCACTCGTAGCAACCCTGAACGCCGTCCAAGGCATACTCCGCTTTTCGGGTATCTCATCAACCCGGAGTATGTTCCTGCAGGAGGGGATGAGTTCAGGGATCCACAACCACATCAGGCGGCAGCACCTCATGCTGTAGCAGCTGCGCCTGTTGTCTCTTCTGCTGCTATGCCAGCTACTATTGCACAGACTATGTCCACGGCTGAAAACGTTGATCTGGATGCTGCTTTCAGTGGACACGGTTTGTTTGATATGGGTATCTCGGGTCCTCAATTTATGGATGCTTCTACAGCAGCTACTTCGGTAGCTGAATCCGAGTTAGATGAAACGTTTGCTGAGGCCAGACGGCTATTGGTGACTCGTGAAAGGATTTCGAGTAAGAGGCCGAGAGTTGATGACGAGGAGGGAGATGAGGAAGAAGCGGTACAACTTGTGATGAGACGTTCGCGACGAGAACGACTAGGTATGGCTACTGGAGCGGGGGAGACTTCAAGGCATGTACGTTTTGCTCCGCCTGTCTTGTCAGGGTTACCAAGTGTACCACCTGCGGTCACTTCTGCTACTGATGTTCCGCCAACTCCACTGCCTACTTCAGATGCTGAACGGATTACATCACTAAAGCGTATTGTTGCCGAACAGTCTAAGACTATTGAACGCCTAGTGGAATCCAATCGACTACAAGCTGCCCTCCTGGTCGAACACGGAAGAATAATTGATGCCTTCAAGGATTACTTGGCATCTCAGGGGGAGAAGACGTGTTGGGGCGATGAGTTGAGAACGAAAAGACGAGAAGATCATGACGATGATCCCAATGCACCTTCGGGTGCAGGTGGTGAGCTGCCAAGAACCTCTCAGGCTCTTGGGGCTTCCACAACTGAGGGGGAGTCTACAGATGTAGCTGGTGATGTTGTTGTTGATATGGGTGATGATGCTGATGTTGAGGACGTTATCGATGCTTTAAAGGAGTTGGATGATGAGGAAGACGATGAGTTTATGGATGATGACGACGTGTTGCCCGTGGATGAGATTGAGAGGATTGGGGAAAAGATTAATGTGGAAAATGTGTTAGAAGAAGGTGAGATAATGGATGATGATGTTGAGCATGACATTCCCGAAGTGGAAAAGTCGGGTGTTGGTGATGAAACGGTGTTGGATGAGACGGTGTGGGAAGAGCAGCCTAGATGGAAGGAAGAATATGCTCATTGGTTTGTCAAGACCAAGAAGCCTGCTGTTCCAACCATGTTCAGAAAGAGCTACAACATTAAAGGGTATGCAGAGGCGAAAAAGGGGATTATTTGTTGGATCTATGATGAACAGCTCAAGTTGTTTGTGGTGAAGCGTTATGATGGCGTTCAATATTTCAAGAGAATGTTGAGATCGTTCAACACATTGCCTGAATGCGAAGTAAAAGATTTGGCCAGGTTGGGCCTGATAAACCGAAACAACGACAATATGGCTAGAATGATTGAGAAGATAATGTGGAAAGAAGGAGTAAAAGAAAAGAAGTTTGAGTTGCTAAAGCCACAAAAGGGAAAATTAGTGAAGGATACAGAGAGAGGTATGAGAGCAGATGG
>NW_027503592.1:0-33626 GCF_021521415.1 Bidens hawaiensis
TTACACATATGTCCCCAAAACGTGAGAAAACAAGTAAAATAGAGGAATGTGGTTCACCTTTATGGACGAACAAAATTGAAAGGAGAAATATTGGGAATACGCACTTCGGGAAAATACTGACGAGAATCCTAAGTAACAGATAACTACGGCAAAAATACGGATTGAATAAAGAATCTAAAACTAGAGAGAAGTTCGGGATTAATGATCGAGTGTAATCTTTACAAAAGCTTTAGATTTATTATCAACTTTATTATCAAAGTTTTAGCGTAATAAATATGATTTAATTATAATAAATACATAAAAATACTCGAATAAATCCTTATAAAGATTCTATAGATTATATAAAGAGATTTGTTTTCTCAATTTAAAAATACGTTTAATATATGTTTATTATTAATAAGTATCGTAAATTCTAAATAATTAATAAATAATAATTATAATATGATTTTTGACAAAATACTTAAAGTATGTAATTTAACAAGATTATATTTATATATATATATATATATTAGATATTAAAACCTTATTAAAATCAATTTTATACATGATACATATTCATACGTTTATATATACAAATATATACATTTATATATGGCTTTTAACATGGGTTTGGAAAAGACTAATAATTGTGTCTGTTTTAACAATACAGACTATTTATGAGTTTATGGTATAATTTAAATAAATAAATGAGTTAATATGGTTTTTATATAACAATTAACAAAAAAAAAGCAAAATGGGGGTGGGGGGATTCGAACCCGCGTCCCCCAGCGCCCAACACCTTAACATAGCCCACAACCAACTAATCTAACAGCTTTGTTGGTTATAACATATGAACAAAATATTTTAAACATACAAACTAGGCTACATATTCCATTATGAACCCTAAAAATCCAATTCATTATATCCGACAATGTTGAACGGATTGAAGATAGGGTTAACGTTAATTGGACAAAAATGAATACAATACAACACCTAATTACATGATACGACGATGTTTGGTAGCTTAATCGCGAAGAACAGTGGATGGCTGAGGGTGGTGACGAACAGGGTATAAATCAGCGATGTTAATCCAATTAATTGTAGGGTTAAGATTGGCGCCAGCATAAGGGAACTATCAGCGAGTTTAATTTAAATATTAAGCTTGTTAACAAGTGTATTAAGAACGTGTAGGTGTCGGTTTGGTTAATATGGAAAACGGAATCAAGTTTGATTGATATAACGCAATTAGAGGTGTCAGTGCGTCGATTATGGTATGAGGATTAATACCCATGATTTAATTACCAAAAATACTACGAAAATTATGGTTCAAGGAAATCAAACGGGTCCGGTTTGTGATGTGGTTCGGGTATGGGTGATGGGTTAAGGATTTGATATAATAACCAAAATTTGCTAATTGGTCCTTTCAAATATGGGATGGAAACATAAATAGGTTAATATTTATACAAGGGTTAAAATTGTATAACTTTCAAAGTTTATTTTTAATAAGTGTGAATAAATATAATAAATGGTTATAAATAGAAATATAATTAATCGATAAACGCGATAAAATTTCCCAAAAAAAAATCAAAATGGGTCGGGTTTATACGCTCCGAGAAGTTTGAGTTGTTACATTCTATTTATGATAATTTTGTTGCACTTGATTTAACCTGAAACATCCAATGATGTTTCTATATCTACGAATGATTCCAACTTTGAATATTCTTCCTCCACTCAATTTGTTGAATCTCATGATACAAGCTAAATAATCATCCCAATCTTTGAATGCTGAATTGGCTAAAGAAAGCATCGCCAACTTGTAAGACAATGTTGAAGTTTATGAGAATCTGACACTTAGGATTCATTCTTATCATCCTCAGGACAACATTATTGGTGATGTAAATGAGGGGGTTCATGTGTGACGCCAGGTTACTAATTTATGCAATGATAATGTATTGTGTTCGTATGTTGATATGGATGCATTGGGAATCACGGGCATCGCCGAGGACACTTTTTTTTTATCTCAGATTGAACCTACTAATGTTTCAACGGTACTTCAGGAACCATCTTGGGCAGAAGCAATGCAAAAGGAGTTGCAACAGTTTGTATGACTGGGTGTTTGGGATCTCATTGATCAACCAGCTCAGGTGAAGGCGATCCCGACGAAATGGGTATTTAAGTGTAAAAAGGACGATCATGGGTAATCGTGAGAAATAACGCACGATTAGTCGTTCAGGTTTTAACCAACAAGAAGGCATATATTAGGCCGGAGAATATGCTCCAGTTTCTCGCTAGAGGCTATACACATATTTTTAACCTATGCAGCTTTCATGAACTTTCAAATCTTTTAAATGGACATTAAGAGTGCATATTTCAATGTGAAAATTCGTGAGCTGTATGTATGCAGTCTCCTGGTTTTGAAGATCCAGACAATCCCGAGCGTGTTTACTGATTAAACAAGGCTCTATATGGTATTCAGCTAGCTCCGGGAGCATGGTACAACATGTTGGCTGACCATTTGATCGATAGTGGATTCAAAAGAAGGATTGTGTATTGTACTCTATTCTACAAGATTGTGGAAGATTATCTCATTATCATCCAGATATATGTTGATGATATCATTTTTGGCTCGAAAAACAATAAGTTGTGTAAGGACTTCGAGAAGACAAGGCAGACCAAGTTTGAGATGAGTTAAGGTATTTTTGTACAGTCTGATTAAGGTATTTTCATACATAAGACGAAGTACGTGAACGATGTCTTGAGCCCATTTAAGATAACTACCAGAAAAGTCCCCTTAATGCCTCTTCCCGTGGGTCACAATTTGCCAGCAGACGCATTGGAGGAAACCGTTTATTCGATCCTTTATCGAGTTATCATTGGTTCTCTTATGTACTTATTTGCGTCTCGTCCTAATATCACGTTTGCTATTTGTTTATGTGCCATGTATCAATTGAGTCCCCGAGCGACTCATATGGCGGCTGTTAAGCGTCTTTTCCACTATATGAAGGATATCCTGACATCGGCTACGATATCCCTAGGATAATAGTTTTGTTCCTACTACTTACACAGATTCTTACAATAGGGGATGCAAGATTAACTTCAAGTCTACCACAACGGGATGTCAATTCATAGGAAATTGGCTTGTTTCCTAACATTGTAAGAAGCAGAAAATGACCTCTACTTTAACCGTCGAAGACGAATACATGACATCCCCGAGTTGTTATTCACAGGTTTTGTGGATCCAACAATATCTGCAGGATTACGGTTTGAAATTTCTTACTACTCCCATATTTATTGAAAATTTTGTTTTGATAAGTATCAATAAAATCCCGTTCACGACTCGAAAACGAAACATATTGAAATAAGATATAATTTTATCCATAATGGTTTTGAAAAGAAACTAATCAATGTTGAAAACATTCACACGGATTTTCAGAAATCTGACATTTTTACCAAAGCATTTGACAAAATGAGATATATTTACTTATCTGCTTGGCATAAATGGTTTAAATTGCTCTGTTAATCTCTCTCTTTTTTTTTTTGTTTTTCTTTGTTTTGTTTTGTTTTGTTTTTTTTTTTTTACTTTTGTATAATTTCATTTGTTTATCTTTTATTTTTTGAATAGGGGGGGGGGTGGGGATGGATTTAACATTACAAAAATATTGAGATTTCGGTTTGTATTTGATAAAACCAAAAAAATCATATAATTTGAAAATCCATTAGCCACTAATGACTAAATTATTATATTCGTTATTTTTAAGTTATAGCTAGTTATGATATTATTGATTACTTTGGATAAATGACGTTTAATCAAAGTCACTAGTGGCTAGGTGATTCAGGTTATGGTCTAGTTTGGTCCGTTAAATTCAATTATGAATAACAGACGACTGTCACACATGATCATTTTATGAATGACATTATTTTGGATTAAATAGATTTATTTTTAAATCAAATATATTTACTTGTTTGTTATTTGACGTTAAGCGTAGTGAAAATAGTCTCTTAGATAATCCTTGTTTTTATTGTTACTTTTTATCAAGGTTGGTTTTTTAACAAAACTATGTTTAGGACACATTGTAAAATGATGTTTTTAAAATTTTCTATTCCAAAATATCTTTCCTCTTTGGCACCTTAGGTATACTCTACATATTTTAACTTGACTTAGGTGTTATATTACCCAATATTTCTCTCTTTCACACTAACTCATCTTAAGAAAACAGTTTGCCAGATTTAACTCTGCAACACCCACTTTTTTCGTTTAATATTAAACATTTAATTAAAATAAAATAATAAAATTAGTATTAATATTTATTAATTTCTTAAAACGCTACATATTAAAGTAAACGAATCCGTAAAAAAACAAAAAAGACCAATTCCGTTGTCTTAACCAAAATAACTATTCTAAATTTCAAAAAATATGAGTAACTCTAAAATCTATCATTAAGGCCGAACATTTAATTTATTTTGCAATAAAGGCCCATCAATAAAATTAAGATATTATAAAATCAAAAAAATCATCTTTTGTTGATGTAAATCAAATCCGCCTTCTTCCATAATTACACAAAGACCGAAAGTCTGGAATCACCCTCTCGTTGATTTTCACGGCTACATAAATACGTCATATCATGGATGAGAGGGAGATTGGCATGATGCTTTGAAGCTTGCCTTTTAGTTAGCGATGAAGGATTCCCCACGCCACTTGTATATACAGGTTCGTTTTGTAACTTTGTTTATTCTATCCTTCGATCTTCATGTTTATAATCAATAGTTCTTATTTTCTTTTATTCGAATTGCTGCAGGTTGGTGTTGATTGCTTAGGTAAAAAAATGTTGATGATTTTATATTAGTAATGGTGTGTTGCAACATTTGTTTAAGGTTTTATTTTTAAATTAATTTATTTTTAGACGAAAAGAACTTATCAAATGATCAATCAATATACTTCTCTCATGTTTGTACATGTAGGTGTTGATAACAAAAAGAATTATAATGGCTAGGTGACTTTTGACGAATACTGACTATGGAAATTTGAGAAGACAAGATCACAAGATATTTTGTTTATTATCAGAGGAGGTGGTTTTTTACTAGATATTAATCTAAAGTTGTAACCTTGGATAGTTTAATTATGTTTTTCTTGATTTCTAATTCATTTATTTTGGATTTTTTATATAAATTTTGTATTTGTCAATGCTTAATATATATAATATGTATTTATTTATTTTTATAAAACTGTTTGGTTCATTTTCACCGCTAAGGACTAGTCATGGTTTACACACAAGCATATCAATATTAATTTTATCATATATTGAAATCAATATCTACACATTGACTACTTTATCCATATATAATATTACTTTTACTCGCACATATAATTATGACACGTGTCAACAACACTTTGTAAAGACATGCCATGTCATTATTATAATCTTTGTCATATGTCAATTCAGTTGTCATTTCATATGCCACGTCATCTTTAACCTAAACAAATTGATATACTTCAAAAAACACACTTTTATTAGATTTAGTCACACATATATGTGCAGGTATAACATGCTAGATACCTACACAACTAATGTGTGAGTAATGATTTATCTCAATTGTACCGAGTCAGCACATCACGACACTTAATATATGTGTAGCTAAAGAAAACTACAAACACATAACATGCTTTCACCAACACATACTATGTGTGAATATGGACCCAAATTTCTTGTAGTGGATTTACTTATCTGCTTGGCTTAAATGGTTTAAAAACTTTAAAAGAAATTAAATTGCTCGGTTAATCCTCTTGTACAGTTTTTCATTTGTTTTTCCTTACTTTATGCTTTTGTTTTCAGGGGGGAGAAAATTTCAAATTACAAAAATACTATGAATTCTTTTTGTATAGATAAAACCAAAAACAGTCACATAATTTGAAAATCTAAAAGCATTCATATAACTTGAAAATCCAAAAACATTGAAAAATGCGTCTCAAAATGACTTTTTTGAAGTAATAAGGGAAAATGATAGTACATTGACTTAGCGGATCTAGCACATGGATAAAGTAGACTAAAAATTGTCATAAGATCAAATTCATGACGTATATGGTGGGCTTAATAGATCATATAGGTACTGAAAAGATAAAAACCTAAATTGATAGCCAGATCTAGTGGTATTCCCTTTTGAAGCTCAGTTAATATATTGTTTTAAGTATAAATATTTTCAAGATTGTTGTGTGTACGTGCGTTCATTTTGCAAAGAAATTCAGCTAAAATATTTCTTTTATTTTGCAATGAAATTCGAATGTTTCTTAAGTCTTGGATCCTCTAAGCATGTAGTAATACCACAGAGGGTTAAAACCTAAGTATTCTACTTTATTTTCTTGGTTTTTTGTACAAGCCTTGGATCTTCTCTACATATAATATAATCACAAAAGTGTGAAAGTCATGCATCAAACTGAATGTTAAGGCCTGTACAACTTCAACTTATTTTATCTTTTTATTTTGTTTAATGGAACCGCGTGTAGAAATACCGATCTTAAGGGAAAATTTTAACCTTTTGCTTTATTTTCTTTTTGTTATTTTTGCATGGGTCACAAATAATCAGTTTATGGATGAAAAATATATGCATGTGAAAATCACTGTATGAGATATAAAAACTTTGTCTGCAAGTTGGGATTCACATAATGTTGGGTCGATAGTTTGAACCAAATGAGGAGATTTGACCTAAACGAAGTATTTGGAAGATTGGAATCTTCTCAACCTCCTCAGAAACTGCTAAATATTGAATCCGAGCACACCTTGGAACTCCGAGCAAGCTTTTACTTAGCCGAGTACGAGATTTTGCCTCCCGGGCAAGGTTTACTTCAAATAGTCTTCTTAAGTGGATATCCGAGTAAGGTATGCTAATTAGTACATTCCCGAGTAAGGATCACTAATTTAGTATCTTCGAGCAAGGTTCACTTTATGAAGCAAGATTGTTCTTCAAGACCAAGTAATTTGCTCTTCCGAGTAAGGTTTGGTTAACCAAGTCCATGAAGCCAAGTGATTGGAAGACCGGGCAAGGTATTCTTTAATAATTATGGTCCGAGTATACTTGATGAGTTAATAGAATATCTCTAAGTTATATCGAGTAAGGTTCTGCTCAAGTAAGGTATGTACTCCCGAGTACGCCTTATCAATAAGTTATTCAAATGACAATGAGCCGAACAGGACCATAGAAGAACAGGGTTGCTCGTAAGGATTTGTCGGGTAAAGTCTGATAATTTCAAGAAGACTGAAGTCTACTCGGTGAATATTTTACTTGGTAAAATATTCTTTAAGTAAAGTCTACCCGGAAACTGATCCCGAGTACACTTCTATGTTTACCAAGTTTGAAGGAAGGCCGAGTACACTGCGTACTCGGAGACTGAAGATTAATGAAAAGCCTACCCGGAAGACTTGTTTTACACTTAGCTTATTTTGAATATGTAATTTGAATACGTATGGTTGTATTTAGGGTTTCTAGAAGGAATTACAGCTGTCCTAGGTTGGCAGGTCTATAAATAGAATATTTAGGGCAAGCCGCCAAAAAGACGGAAAACACGCGAGAGAGAGAGCACAATACGGATAAGACCGACACATCAATTGAGAGAATATTTTGTGTGTGACGGCTGTCCTAGGATTCCTTGCAAAACCCTAAATCGATTATCCTTTTGTACGATTAACATCTATAAATGGAAATCTTTTGAGTGAATCCTGTGTGTGTGTCTTCTATATTTGATTATTCATTGCAACCGTATGTTTGTTATTGATTCCGCCTTTAACAAACGGATATCTTTCTAAATATAGTAACCCGTCATTAACTCTCTTGTCAACACGATTAACCTTGTGTGAGTTATGACATGATTGATTAAGATCCAAGCTGAATCGACCAAAGGGACAAGACAAGTGGTATCAGAGCTGGTTACTGCTATTTATAGAAAGATTGTTGCTGATTAAGATTTGAAGAAGAATGACGTAAGCAGACCACTGTTTGATTGATTTGTGACGTCAGCTACCCTGCTTTTCATTTTTCTTCCAGATCTACAACTTTCCGGTGTTTTCTCTTCCTTATTTCATTTAAAGTTCAAATCTTTATATCTAAATCTTGTTCTAATCACATCAGACACATCAGATCTAAGCATTCTGTTTTCAGATCTGATTATTTTGAAACTTTTAAAGAAACTGATTTTTGATTTCTCAAAATGTCTGGATATGAGGAACAAGAGGTGTCTACTAACAAGATACCTAGATTGTACGGACAGGAAAACTTTATCAAATGGAAGGTACTCTTTGAAGCAGTCGTATGCTACAACGATATTGACATGTGGAACTCCATCAAGATGGTCCACAAACTACTGTTGAAGAAGGTGCAAATGCTACTGCAACTGCAGCTGTAAGGGAGAAAATGAGAAAGGTGGATGACAAAGCCTTAGCTATGATTAAGCTAGGTTTGTCTTGGGAGATTCTGACCAAGGTGGCTCATCACACAACTGCCAAACAAATGTATGATGCCATCCTTGAAATGTATGAAGGAAATACTGAACTGAAGAACATAAAGAAGCAAAGATTGAAGCAACAGTTGGAAAGGTTCAAGTACAGGGATGGAGAAAGGTTGAAATCAATACTAGAACGTTTTCTGAGTATTGTGAATGAGTTGAGAACAACTGATTATGTAATGACTAACTTTGATTTGAATACAAAGTTACTCAACTCAATGCCAAAATAATGGTATACTGCTTGCAAATTCATCCTTCAAAAGCAGAATTTCAATGAATTGAAATTGGATGATGTGGTATGTTTTCTTCAAGCTGCTGAACTTGAAATGATTGAGAATGAGATGATCAAGGAAGATAGACCAAGTTTCCATGTTTCAAATGCATTGATTGCACCAATGGGAAATCTGTCCATCAAGAACCAACAGCAAATTCCCATCATAGAAGAACCAGCTGAACATAATGTTGTGACTCCAAAATCTTTTATTGGGGGTAGCACAAGCACTCAAGTAAATCAGCAGAGGTTCAATGTGCAACTGATTGATGATTCTGACTCTGCATCTATGTCTAGTGGAAATGTTCCTAACACTAGAACAGGACATGTTCAAAGCAATGAGACACAAGCTTTGTTGTCTATGTTCACTGAGTCATATAATGCATTTGCTGCAAAGAACATGATTCACACAAGTGTGGTTCAAGATGATTTAGAAAAAATTGATGCAGATGACTTAGAAGACATGGATTTGAAATGGCAAGCTGCCATGTTGGGATTGAGAAGTAGAAGGCTATACAACAGAACTGGTAGATCTCTGGTTTATGGTCCTAATGACAGGATTGGGTTTGACAAGTCAAAAGCAATATGCTACAATTGTCAGCAACCTGGTCATTTTGCAAGAGAATGCAATCAACCAAGAAATTTTCAGATGAATCAATTTCAGAATCAACAACCAGGAGGTCAGCCTCAATATCAACAGAATCAATCAAGAGGTCAGCAACATTACCAGCAAAATCAGCCAAGATTCAACCACAACAGCAATCAAATGAACAACTTCAATAACAACAACAGTTACAATCCAAACTTCAACAACTTTCAGCCTCATATGAACAATCAACAACAGAGTATGCAACAGACTCAAGGTTTTCAGCCTCAAATGAATCACAATCAAAACCTTCAAGCAACTCAAAATAGTCAAAACAACACTGTTCCAGCAAATCAAAATCAGATCCGAAATCAAGGAAATGTGGCAGTGACTACACAACATGAAGGAAGTTTTGATTAGAGCAGTCATGAAGAGGATATTGCTGATGATATCATGAAGGAAAATGTGGCATTCATGGCCATAATTGAGAAAGAAAAGGGAACCTCCTCTCAGGAACAGGCCACTCCTTTGAATGATATATGGTATATGGATAGTGGTTGTTCTAGGCACATGACTTGTGACAAGAGGTCACTTGTAAATTATGAAGAGAGATATGAAGGTCCTGTTGCCTTTGGGAGAGATGAAAATGGTGGAAACATTGTGGGAAAAGGAATCTTGACAAATGGAAAGGTGTCATTTGATAATGTGTTTCATGTTGAAGGACTTCAATACAATCTTCTGAGCATATCACAGATGTATGATAAGGGTTACAAAGTTAGTTTTGATGATTCTCATTGTTTCATCTTAAAACCTGAGTTTGTAATTCCACCTGAGATGATTATGATGATGGCACCCAGAAATGGCAACTTGTATGAGTTGAATATGAAAGAAGCTATTTCAAGAGGTGGTGCATGTTTTGTTTCCAAAGCCACTGAAAATGAGTCAAAATTGTGGCATAGGAAACTGTGTCGTGTAAACTTAAAGAACATGAATAGACTGGTCAAGAGTGAACATGTGATTGGCTTACATACAAGAAAATTTAAGTTAGATGATCATTGTGACTCTTGTCAAAAGGGAAAACAACACAAGTCTACACATAAGACAAAGCTCATCAATTCAATTGATCAACCACTTGAGTTACTTCACATGGATCTTTTTGGTCATGTGAGTGTGCCAAGTATTGGAAAGAAGAGATACTGTCTAGTGATCATTTATGATTATTCAAGATATACTTGGGTTTATTTCCTAAGTACCAAGGATGAGTCTGCAGAGTTGATTAAGGGCCGTGTCACAATGATTGAGAACAAGCTGAACAAGAAAGTCAAGATGATGAGAAGTGACAATGGTACAGAGTTCAAGAATGGAGTTATGGAAGAATTCTGCACACAAAAAGGAATATTTCAACAATTTTCAGCTCCTAGAACTCCTGAACAAAATGGAGTGGCAGAAAGAAGAAACAGAACCTTGATAGAAGCTGCTAGAACCATGTTGGCTGATGCAAATTTGCCTGTCACTTTTTGGGCTGAAGCAATCTATACAGCCTATTATGTTCAGAACAGGGTGCTTGTAAACAAAAGGCATAACAAGACTTCATATGAAATTTTCAATAATAGAAAGCCTTACATCAAGTTTTTCAAGCCCTTTGGTTGCAAATGTTTTCTTTTAAACACTAGAGATTATTTGAACATGTTTCAAACTAAGTCACTAGATTGTTTCTTTGTTGGATATTCTACTCACTCAAAGGCATACAGAGTATATGTGAGAGATCACATGAGTGTGATAGAGTCATCTGACATCATTTTTAATGAGAATCAATTCAACACAGTCAGTGGTGCAACATGACTGTTTGATCATGAGAGGTTAATTAAGTCATTTAAGATTTATTCTGAAGACTTTGATGATTCATTCTACAAGACCAGTGTACTTGAAGAGAATAAGAAGAAAGAACTGGACTTGGAAGAATTGTGGAAAAAGGTTGCAAGAAAAGAAAAGGAATACACTTTTGTGAAGAGCTCCTCAAGCAATGCCATTGAACAAGATCAGGAAGTGAACAATCAGGACAGTACAAATGTACAAAATGTTCATGTTTAGAATGGGAGTGACACAAGCAACCAATCAAATGAAGATGAGAATGCTTCCACGGCAAGATTTCAAGACTTGTTTCAAAGCTTGAATCTGGGAAACAATGGTGCATCTACTTCAGGACAAAACAATGATGAAGCACTAGAGTTTCATGATGCAGAAGCTGATTTGATCATTGAAGAACCTGAACTCAATGAAACAAATCTTGACACAAATTTGTCTACAAATATGATAATACAAACTCCTACTGTTAAAAAGAATCATCCTGCTGAAAATATCATTGGTGACTTGCATGAAAGAGTCACAAGGAGTCATTCTGAGATAGCAAACATCTGTCTTTACTCTTGCTTCCTATCCCAAATAGAACCAAAGAACATTGCTCAAGCTTTAAAAGACAATAGTTGGGTAGAGGCAATGCAAGAGGAATTGGCACAGTTTAGAGATCTACATGTATGGGATCTTGTAGACAAGCCATATGACAGATATGCAATTGGAACCAAATGGGTGTTCAGAAACAAAATAGATGAAAGGGGTTTGGTGATTAAAAACAAAGCTAGACTTGTAGCACTGGGATGTCTCCAAGAAGAAGGGATAGACTTTGAGGAAGTGTTTGCACCAGTTGCAAGACTGGAAGCTATAAGAATTTTCCTTGCATATGCTGCCTCAAAGAACATTAGAGTATTCCAGCTTGATGTTAAATCTGCATTCCTAAATGGAGCTCAGCCACCAGGTTTTGAGGATCCAATGTATCCAAACAGAGTGTATAAGTTAAACAAAGCCCTTAATGGACTGCATCAGGCTCCTAGAGCATGGTATGATGAGCTATCAACTCATCTACTTGAAAATGGTTTCACAAGGGGAGCCATTGACAAGACACTCTTCTACAAAAGAAAGGGGTCAGACTTGTTACTTTTACAAGTCTATATTGATGATATCATCTTTGGATCTACAAATGAAGTTATGTGTTTGGAGTTTGAAGGGGTAATGAAATCCAAGTATAGCATGAGTTCCATGGGTGAAATGAACTTCTTTCTGGGACTGCAAGTTCTACAAAAGGATGAAGGGATCTTCATTCACCAAACTAAGTATGTGCAGGACATTTTGAACAAGTTCATCTGTCATGATTACAAGACTTATTCAACTCCTATGGACACCAAAGAAAAGATGATACCTGACGAAAAGGGGGAGTCAGTAGATGAACATGAATACAGAGCCAAGATTGGATCTTTGATGTATTTGACTGCAACAAGACCAGATATCATGTTTGTTGTGTGTGTGTGCAAGGTTCCAGTCAAATCCAAAAGTATCCCACATGAATGCTGTGAAAAGAATATTCAGATATTTGAAGGGAAGACCAGACTTAGGGATTTGGTATCCAAAGAACAAAGCCTTTGATCTGATTGCATACACAGACAGTGATTATGATGGGTGTAACATGAGCAGAAAGTCAACATCAGGGGGATGCCAGTTTTTGGGTGAAAGACTAGTGTCATGGCAATGCAAGAAACAGACTACAGTATCAATCTCCACTGCAGAAGCTGAATACATTGCTGCCTCTGCCTGCTGTGCACAAGTTCTCTGGATTCAAAATCAGATGCTGGACTATGGTTTGAATTTTCTAAACACCCCTATTCTTATTGATAATACTGCTGCATATTTTACTGTTAAGAATCCTGTGCAACATTCTAAGACTAAGCACATTGAAATCAGACATCACTTCATCAGAGATTGCAGTGAAAAAGGTTTGATTCAAATGCAAAGGGTTGATACAAGTGATAATTTGGCTGACCTATTCACCAAACCACTTGACAGAACCAGATTCAACTTTCTTTTGAAAGCCCTGGGAATGATCAACTCTGATGAAATCTGATTAAGGATGTGTGCTTTGTTGTGTACCTCTAATGTGCTAACTGAATATTTTTTGAAGAGGACACAAATGCTTAATATGTTGCTGAATATATTACAAGAATATGTTACTAGAATATGTTGCTGAATATGTTACTAAAATATGTTACTGAATATGTTCTGAATATGTGTTTCAACTGAATGTTGATTGATTATATTTTGAATATGTCACTATTTTTGAAGTTAACTGATAGGTGCTTAAGAAAATATCTATGCAACTTGTTTAAAATTGGTGATAATTCTTAACTATCATGTTAACTGATCTGATGTTATGATAAGTAGTTTAATCTGTTTAGGTAAAATTGAATGCTTATCTGATGTCATGAGTAATCACATGTTTATGGTTATTTGAATATGTTCTTAATCTGATCTTCTCATGTTGTTAATATATGATAGACATTGAATGTTAAAACAGTCTGCTTTTCTTGATGATGTTAAGAATGATTAAGATTTGAGTGTGTAATGCAACTGTTTATGTCAAAATGTGTTTTATGTCAAAATTAAGTGATTCACTGAATTTTATTATGAATTTTGCATAAATACTATATTTTGGTCAAAACATGAGCAAGTTGATTAATGGTGAAGAGATATGATAAGAATATTCAGTTCAAGCTTTTTAGAAGCTTAAAAGAATTATTTTCAAAGAAAAGTCTCAAGTAGTTGTTTTTGCTGAAAATTATGTCATTTGCTCAGTTGGAAGGACATGCACTTGTGTATGTTTGGTCCTTAAATCTCTAAAGATTCAAAGGATAGCCATTAACCTGAAATCTGAATGCATTTGGGGCAATAATAACTTGTTTGTTATTCCTTCACTTAAAACTATGTCAATAACTCTGACTTTGATAGGACATATACTCACATGTATGTTTGGTCCTGTTGACCACTTTTGGTCAAACAAGATAGCCATTGACCTGACAATGAAGAGATATTGGGGTGATTGAATATTAAACTGCATTATATTGGGAAATGATAGTACATTGACTACTTAGCTGATCATATGGAATTATTAGGCTAAAAAGACCTTAGTATAGTCATTAACATATATGGTTGCTTTCCCATGATGATGTAAAATCTAAGGTGATGTAAACATATTGAATATTCTAATCTTTATGTGGAGATGCATAGTTGTTTTGCATGTCTCAAGATAAATCTCTCCGAATGATATGACAGAAAAGTGATTACCCAGTCATACACGAGCCTGTTGTTATTTGGTCAACCAAAATGAAACATCTTTAAATATGACAAGGAACATGCTTTAAGAAATTTTGAGAAAATATCAAAAACAAGGGGAAGAATGAATAAATCAACCAAAATTTGATAAATGTTTTAAATATTTTATCAAACAAGAGGGTTACAACTAGAACTACAAAGA
This sequence comes from Bidens hawaiensis, assembly GCF_021521415.1. Classification (NCBI taxonomy): domain Eukaryota; kingdom Viridiplantae; phylum Streptophyta; class Magnoliopsida; order Asterales; family Asteraceae; genus Bidens; species Bidens hawaiensis. The sequence continues at coordinate 14,687 of NW_027503592.1, forward strand.
TGTTGACAAAATCTGTCTCATCTTGAATGAAAGGCATGTTGCTAACTGTAAGTCCAACGTTCAACCTCTATACATGTTTGAATATCAAAAATACAAAAATACAGGAGGTTGGAGTCAAATTGGGGTGATCTGGGGAAAACCAAATAAGCTTTAAGAAGAGATATGAGGCATCATAGCACAGTGTTGACCATTAATGCATTATGCTTTAAATGAACCTTAATCATATCACTAAAGAGATGAAATTCATGCTAAGTTAATACCTACTGTTAACCTATCTATGTTGTCATAATAATGCTGAGAATGAAGTATTGAGATAGCTACCTAGTCAATATGATCCCATTTTTGAGATCTTTTCAGTAAAAGGAAGAAATTTTTTTGAAAAGAAACATAACTGAAATTTGATCTCTAAATGCACCATTTGCTCTTAAACTGTGAACTGAAACGGAAAATATATTTTAACAAAGTGGTTTAAGTCAAAAAGTGTTGCATTTTGGCCTAACTAGGTTGAATATGTATGTTCGGGTAAGGTTTAATGCTTTATAACCTTCCCGAGCACAAACTGTTTGAATATGTATTTTCGGGTAAGGTTTGATAGTTTTTCAAACTTTCCGAGTACAAAACAGTTGTTTATGTGTGAATATGTTGTTTCGGGTAAGGTTTGATAGTTTTCAACCATTCCGAGTAAGCTTAGTCATTTTTGACTTGTTTATGTGTGAATATGTTGTTTTAGGTAAGGTTTGATAGTTTTCAACCTTTCCGAGTAAGCTTAGTCATTTTTGACTTGTTTATGTGTGAATATGTTATTTCGGGTAAGGTTTGATAGTTTTCAACCTTTCCGAGTAAGCTTAGTCATTTTCGACTAACTTTATGATTTTCGGGCATGCTTTGAAGTGTTTACACTTTCCGAGTAGAGTACACTGTTGTACTCATTTCCCGAGCAAGCTTGAAGTCTTGAGATGATTATGTGTTGTTATAGCTGTCTTTTAATAAGAAATTCTTGTTTTGGGCAAGCTATGCATGTTATATGCTAGTTTCGAGCAAGCTATGCATGTTATATGCTAGTTTCGAGCAAGCTATGCATGTTATATGCTGATTGTGTTTTCAAGAAAACTTTGTGAACTTAAGTGAGTACACCGAGTAAGCTTTGTGTGAATATGTTGTTAGGAAAGGCTTGTTAATCTTTCCGGGCACGCTTAGATGTTACTGTTTAAGTTTGTCATTTTTCGGGTATACTTTGAATAAGATTGATGTTCGGCATACCTGATGATTGAATGTGTTTATCCTAGCAAGCTTAGTGCTAACATAGGATTGTCGGGCAAGCTTTATGAAATTTTAGACTAAAGCACACTTAAATGTTTATGTGTTTAATTTCATTCCGAGCATGCTCTGTGATATGTGTGTGTATGATTTCTTTGAAACTACAAGTGTTTTCGGGCAAACTTCGTTGTCCGAGCACACTTTATATTTCGGGTACACTTGTGTACCTTCAATATACTTGGTAATTTCAAAACTTACCTTTCCGAGTACACTGTCTGCTAGAATTTCTTTCCGGGCACACTTTGTATTATATGAAAGTTATTCGAGTATTCTTTGAATAAGATTGTTGATCGGGCATACTTTAGGTTGCTCGGGCACAATATATTTTCAAGGATATTTGAATGAATATGTTACATAAATATGTTAGTTAGTATGATAAAATTTATTATGATTCTTTTTAGGGTTTATGCTAGATAAGTTTTAATTTGAAATTAAGAAATCCATGTGGGGATCTTAATTGATTCTTAGTAAGGATGTTTATTTGATGATTATACTTGATTATTTGCCTTGTAATTAATTTCTCAAGAAATCGAGTATTTCGGGTAAGCTTTCTTCATTATGTCTTAACTTTAAATTAATTTACTTGATCGAGCAAGGTTTATAAATAGACGAATTCGGGCAAACTTTGTATATTCAAAAATGAAAATTTTCCAAGCAAAGTTTGACCGAGTAAGATTTGTATGTGGAAGTATACCGAGTAGACTTTGGATATATTAATCTTTCGAGTAAGGTCTTATGAACTTAAATGAACTTAAATGTTTTTAATATATCAAGTGGATAATGTTACTGGTTGACAGCTAATAATTCACAAAATGACAAAAAGCATTTAAAACCCACTTTCAAAAGGTATATAAGAGGGAGTTAGGCAAGTTTTTCAACATAATTTCCCTCTCTCTCTCTCTCCCTCCACTACAAAATACTTACACTCAAAGAAACCTCTCCGACTTCTTAAATTCTAAGTCGATCCTAACCCTAATTTTTATCAGTCCCTAATTCCGACTCGGTAAGCATTAATATTATGTTTTCCGATCTCGATTAGACAATAATGGGCTGTGATTATGTATTTGATTACTGACACCCTGTTTATGTGTTTAGGTTATAAATTTGTCAAAGAACAGGTTCTTGAAGATTTCTCCCTATCTTCTTCATTCTTATAACTTGAAATTATCTAAAGTACTGAACTTTATGACTAATTTCTGTTTGAATATGTTTGTTTGTGTATTTCAGATATGGCAGACAACGAGCCGAAGTATGTTTTTGAGCCAAAGCACAATATGTGCGCATTACTACAAGTGACACCAGAAAACGAACCAATGGCTCGAATGATATCGTGGATGGCACGGTCAAACATCAACTTTGCACTCACTGAAAGTCCTATTATTTACAGAAATCACTCCTTGGATTTCTGGAGATCAGCAGAGTTGGTTGATGATGTTAATGGAAAACGAATAGAAGCAACCGTGGCCAGACAAGAGATACAGATCACAGAGAGAATGATCAGGAGATGTCTAAGAGTGAACGATGATGATCACAACCACATAAACTTCAATACAAAACACTTATTGAAAATTTTTGAAGAAACGATGGGGTATCAAGGAAATGTCCATGAAGGACAATTTCAGAAGGGTTTGTTTCCGATGCTGTACAGATTTTTAATTCACCACATTATTCATGGATTTGCTCCAAGAAAGGGATCATGGACTCTGATGAGTCATGATTTAGCAAATGCCACAGTTGGGATAATCTTTGATCTGTCCTTTAACTTTTCCAAGATAATTTTTGAGGGTTTAGTAGGGAATCTAAAGAAACCAGAAAGCAAGAGATTTTTACAATATCCAAGAGTCCTGCAGATCATATTCAATAGAGAGCTTCAAGATTTACCAACAGTTGGAGACACACATCAGTTGCAAGACTCTGATGCTTACAAACGAATCAAGAAATATGGTGTCTCCAATACCTTTAATTCAAATGTTCCTTTTGAAATTTTACCTTGGTTGTTAAACCATGATTTGGCTATAATGCTTGTGCCTGAGCTGAGCTCAAAGGAGGAAGCAGGGGGTGATGATGAGAGTGATGAAGATGATTCTGATGATGATAATGTTGATGGAGATGAAGGTGGAAATGGTCCATAATTGGAGATTATGCCACATGAACAGGGGGAGCAAAGAGAAGAAATTGAACAACCAATCCAAACACCACCACACTCACCACCACAAACCACACCACATCAAACACCACCTCAAACACTTACCCTAGACCAACCTGAAACCTCCACACATCAATCACCAACACCACCAACCCATAGCCTAAACCAATAAGAACCAATCATTTCAAGCCCACCTCAAACACCTACCACCAACCAACCTGAATTTGAACCATTTCCTACATCAGAACCTACAAGTCCACATGTTGATACATTCCAAATAAATCTTGAGTTGATGTTGGAAAATGATGAGTTGAAAAGAAAAGTTGAGGAGGTTAGGGATGAGAATGTTGTGTTGAGAAGAAGGAATGAAGAGATAACTAATGAAAATGAAATGTTGTTGAGAAGGTTGGATGAGGCTGAAATGATGATTCGAACCCTGGTGCAGGAGGTTGAGAAGACCTCAGCTGCCCCAAAACAGGGGGAGAATATGGATGATACTGATGTGAGCATGGCTGATGCTGAAAGTGTTGATAATGTTGATGCTTTGAAGATGATAATGAACAATTATGATGATAGTGACGAGGCTGAAGGGGAAGTGAGAGGAGAAGAAATCAATGATGATGAAGAGGTTGTGCTTACAGAAGACCTGACTGAGGTTGTGGATGAGGAAATGACTGTTGAGAATACTGATTTGAATGCTACTACTGAGGAACTGGTAAACACTGAGCCTGAAGATGATCAAGAGGCTAGTTCCAAGAGGGTAGAGCATGATTCTGAACTAGAACAACTGTTCAAAGAAACTGATGAATATGAGACTTCTGATGAAGAAGAAGATGAAGAGCAGTTGAGAAAAAGGAAAGAAAAAGGTAAAAGGATAGCAACAGAGGAAGAGCCTGTTGTGTATGTTGAAAAAGATGTAACTTTTAAAGATGATGCTGCTTCTGCTGCTCTTGAAGAGCAAGAAATAATAATCAAAGAAACTATGGAGAGAGAGAAAATAGCCCTATCTCTGACTCCAGAAGAGATTGCAGAGCAGGAAGATCTGATCAGAAAAGATAACATTGAAAAAGAACTAGCTGAAGATGAAGCTGAACAAGAAGTTATAGATGAACTGATCAAGATGAGCAGAGTTGAGGAAGTAGACAACTCTCTGGCTTTGGTAGTCAGCATGTTTCAACCTAAAAGTCAAACATCTGAAATTGCTGCTGAACCAGCCACTGGTATGATTCCTGAAGAGGAGATTAGCGAGTCAATTGCTTCAAAGGCTGCCAAGAAATGGGCTGAACAGGTGAAAGAGGATATAAGGAAGAACCCTACTGACAACTGGTCAGAAAGGAGAAATGTACCTGAAACTTTTCCAAGATTTGAAAAGACATATCAGAGAAGAAAAAGGGGATCAGAACAAACTGATAATAAAGCAAGTCCAATAAGGGCAACACCCTTGCAAACACTAAGACCTGATGAACATATGCAAGGTGTCCCTGATGTAACAACTAGAGATGAAGCAGATCATCCAGCTCCTGATGAACCAAAGATAGATGCTATGAATGAGCTGACAGAAGAAGGGGACGACTCTGAGAACTCTGATGATGACAATAATGATAAACCTGAGAATGATGAAGGGAAAATTGGAACAACAGCTAATGTTATGTCCCCACAAGTTGAAATGACTGATGTACACAGGGCAAACATTAAGCTGAGTATGTTGGAAGCCAAAAGGCTGATGGAACAGAAGAACAAAGATGCCAAGAAATACAAATATTATTTGAGAAGACATGGTTACTCTGAGAAAGATTTGGCACACTTCTCTTTTGATGAATTGCAAAATTTATACATTAGTGAAAGAGAGAAAGTAGTGGAAAGATGTGTTAAAGAAAATGAGGAAATTGAGTTGGAAGAGTTGAAAAGAAAATTCAATGGAATTTGTGGATATTTGTTGGAGAAAGGCATGAAGCCTGAAATTGTGAAGAACTTGGATAAAAAGACAGTTGTGGATCAGTATAATAGAAGGAAAAGAAAAGAAAAATCAACAAAGGTCCAAACTGAAATCTCAATTCAAACTGAAGTACCTGATGAGCCACCAAAGAAGAAAAGAAGAATTCAGACCTTAAGGGAAAAGGAAAAGGAAAAGGAAAAGGAACAAGTCAAACCTGTTGAAATTCCTATCACTCAAGAAGATGTAAAACCTGAACCAGAAAATGAACCATTCATGCCTTGGGATAATGAGGAAATGATAAACATCCTAAGGAACATAATGATAAACAAGAGAGGGATGACTGAAGAAGACTTTAATGAGTTAGAGAAAGAGGATTTGAAGACTCTTTTCTATCTTCAGAAGGATGAATGGGAAAAGGCATTGAGAGAAGGAGAAAATCCAAGATACTATGCCGATGGTAGATTTGTACCTGCTGGATTGGCAAGGACTCCAGGAATGATCAAGATGTTGATTGAACTTGAAGCAGCTGGACAGGATATCGTAGAATTGGCCAACCTTCCTACTGAGATGGTGGAAGCTATTTATGTTAAGACTTTCAACTTGGGACATCAAAAGCCCAAGAAGTCGATTCCTGTCAGACCTCCATTTCATCAAAGGTTTCCCAGAGGAAGAGGTCAAGGAGGAAGAGGTAAATCAAGCAGCTCAGTACAACACAGAACAAGACTACAATCTGATGTGGATCTACCAAGAGAGCTGTACTATGATTCGATCACGGATTCCCTCAAAGTGACTATGGAGAGCAGACTGCTAAGAGAGATTGTGGTCAGAAGTGACTTCCGTGAGTATAATGAAGATCAATTGAGAAGGATGGCCACACTCCACTTGTATGACTATAGAAACAGGGACAGAACTGCAGGTAGACAAATGAATGACTTATCAAAGTACCTGCATGAAGAAGCTGAGAAAGGATTCAAGTTTTTGAAAGAAAAGAGAAGTTGGAGGATGATTCAACTCCACAGATCAAAAAGGTCAGAAAAGCTAAAGAGAATGGACAAGGATGAACTGAACTACCAAATAAGTGTGCGAGATCAGAATCCACTGTCCAACATGAATACGTGTATAAACTTGGGAAGAAGAATGAGAAGGCCAAATTATACAGTACAGAAGAACGGTGTCGTTGCTGAAGTGGAATACAAAGAAGACACTGGTCACTATGTGCTGAGGAACTCTGATGGAAAGATTTTGGCGATAATCAAGAAGGATGCAGATCTGACATTCTTACACAATGATGATCTTATAGATATAAGAGACTTGGTGATACCAGAAGGACACACTCACTACCAAGTGCTCAATATCTTCAGAGAAAGAGCTACATCAGTGATACAGTTAAGAAGACAAGCAGCCTACAATGAAAGGAAAAGACAGAATAGATAGAATAGGCTTTGCTTTGTAGTGTCTTTGGAAAACTTTTGAATATGTAATTTTGTTTATGTGATTTGATTATGAAATTTGACTTTTAATTTGATGTGTATTTTTACTAAGTGTAAGTAACCATAGAGTGTTTTGGGTTAGCTGAGGTGTTCCAATCTAGGGGGAGATTGTTGGGTCGATAGTTTGACCCAAATGAGGAGATTTGACCTAAACGAAGTATATGGAAGATTGGAATCTTCTCAACCTCCTCAGAAACTGCTAAGTATTGAATCCGAGCACACCTTGGAACTCCGAGCAAGCTTTTACTTAGCCGAATACGAGATTTTGCCTCCCGGGCAAGGTTTACTTCAAATAGTCTTCTTAAGTGGATATCCGAGTAAGGTATGCTAATTAGTACATTTTCCGAGTAAGGATCACTAATTTAGTATCTCCGAGCAAGGTTCACTTTATCAAGCAAGATTGTTCTTCAAGACCAAGTATTTTGCTCTTACGAGTAAGGTTTGGTTAACCAAGTCCATGAAGCCAAGTGATTGGAAGACCGGGCAAGGTATTCTTTAATAATTATGGTCCTAGTATACTTGATGAGTTAATAGAATATCTCTAAGTTATATCGAGTAAGGTTCTGCTCAAATAAGGTATGTACTCCCGAGTACGCCTTATCAATAAGTTATTCAAATGACAATGAGCCGAACAGGACCATAGAAGAACAGGGTTGCTCGTAAGGATTTGTCGGGCAAAGTCTGATAATTTCAAGAAGACTGAAGTCTACTCGGTGAATATTTTACTTGGTAAAATATTCTTTAAGTAAAGTCTACCCGGAAACTGATCCCGAGTACACTTTTATGTTTACCAAGTTTGAAGGAAGGCCGAGTACACTGCGTACTCGGAGACTGAAGATTAATGAAAAGCCTACCCGGAAGACTTGTTTTACCCTTAGCTTATTTTGAATATGTAATTTGAATACGTATGATTGTATTTAGGGTTTCTAGAAGGAATGACAGTTGTCCTAGGTTGGCAGGCCTATAAATAGAATATTTAGGGCTCGCCGCCAAAAAGACGGAAAACACGCAAGAGAGAGAGCACAATACGGATAAGACCGACACATCAATTGAAGGAATATTTTGTGTGTGACGGCTGTCCTAGGATTCCTTGCAAAACTCTAAATCGATTATCCTTTTGTACGATTAACATCTATAAATGGAAATCTTTCGAGTGAATCCTGTGTGTGTGTCTCCTATCTTTGATTATTCATTGCAACCTTATGTTTGTTATTGATTCCGCCTTTAACAAATGGATATCTTTCTAAATATAGTAACCCGTCATTAACTCTCTTGTCAACACGACTAACCTTGTGTGAGTTATGACATGATTGATTAAGATCCAAGCTGAATCGACCAAAGGGACAAGACACATAAGTTTTGTGCTTAATTGAACCTTAATATGTATCGTAAGTAAGGCTGTTCACGAGTCGAGCTAGGGTGGTTTCGAGCTTGGGTTCGAAATTAAATGGGGCAACTCAAATAAGACTCTATCTCGATTTTGAACTTAAACGAGATTAAAATCGATCCAATGAGCCGAGCCATGATCGAGCCGAGCCTAGATCGATTTTGGGTCGGTTACAAAAATGAGCCAACTCAGCTCAGGATGTTTCAAATCATGTTTTTTAGCTAGTTTTATTCGAGCTTTTATCGAGCAAGCCACGAGCCCGATCTTCAAGCCTCGAGCTTTTTGAACAACCCTAAGGCTACCGAAAGATCTATTTAAATTTTAAAATGGAAAATTATATCTGCAATCATCTTTAGGTTTGTTGAAACACATTCACGAGCCAATATCTAGCCTCTAACATGAAACATCAATTAGTTTACGACACGAAACGAGTACGTTAAACAATAAATATGATACTTTATTGATACGTTAATGGTGATTACATTAGGGATGAATAGGTTATGTGTAGAGAGAATTCGGCATGGTAACGACACTTGGATAAATTAACGCTCGGATCTCTGCGTTCAACGAATAGGATCTTCCAATTTATAGGCACATACGCCATTCCTTAAAATCACTAACGAATAGGGTGATGCCATTCACGAATGGCTTCCCATTCGTTATATCTCCATAACGAATGGGTAATACATTAACTATTAATCCATCATTCGTTAAACATCCTTAACGACTGGGCTTATACCTTAACGAATGAGCCTCCATTCGCTATACAATCCATAGTGAATGGGCTCATAACTTAACGAATAGTCTAGCCAGCTAACGAATGGACCCATTCGCTATATAATCCATCGTGAATGGCCATTTTACATTAAAGCCTAATGATTGGACTATCTCTAACTTATTCGATGGGCTACAGACACCAAATCATGCACTAACAGACTCCCCGTAGCTATCGAATACTTTAACCTTGAATACTTTTACTGCAAATCATCAGTCACAATTAATGCACTAACAAGGTTATGCCCAAAATAATGTCAAAATTGAACTGCTCTCTAGAACGTTAATGGTCAATATGAATTCCTACTCGAACTCATAAAAATATGTACTATTTCATAGTTTACTTTTAATTTTAATTTTAGAAAAATCCAAAGAGATTTTATCTTCTATTTTATTTTTCGATTACTGAACTGTGAGAATTTAAATTTTAAAAAAGAAAACTTTACCCATGTTTTTAAGTTAAAGAGGTTAATTTAATAACTTTAAAGTAAATCTTAAAGTAAATTTTAAGGTATTATTTATAAAAATGACATCAAAATATCGTTTTTGGTGGTAAATATAAAATTTTTGAATGGTAAATGTTCATTCGTTAAATTAACATTCATTCGTTACTAGTTCATTCATTAAATGCACATCACGAATGTGTCACATCTGTTATTCTTACACATTCACTTACGCTTACAACTAACGAATGAAGGCTAACTTGTTAAAATACTAACGAATGAAGTACGAATGAAAGGTTATTCGTTAATTTCTTAACGAATGAAGGGTCTTTGGTTATATTTAATTTAAACGAATGAGTTATTCGTTTGGCTTGGGAAACGTGTTAAGAATATACAGAGTACTGAAACCCTAAGAAACGAATGGAAGTTCATTCGTTTCTGCACTATTGCTCTCAAAAACATAAAACCGAAGCAGAACTATAGTAAAAATTTTCCAAATTCATTGTGTAAATTGTTTGATTGTGTGATCATCGTTGAGTGATTATAAGGTATAGACGATCACTTTGATAATATGAAATTGAGTTTTGATTCAGGATTGAATGAGTTTGGCAAGAACTTATCTTAAAATTTAATTATTTGGACCTTATAACTGATCTTAAAATAAAATTGTGTTATAGGTTAGTTATCGATGATCTAGAATCAAGTTTTAAGGTAAACGGACAACAATTGAATGAATTCAGATTTCAAATTGCATAATTTGACTTTTTGAGTTCATCTTTATTTTTACCCTGACTTTCATAGTCAACAGAGTACGTTTGTTTAAGTTCATTCATTGATCAAGTGACGAATGAGTCTCATTCATTTACTTTTGATAACGAACGACTACATTCGGCAATGAATTTCGTGAATGACCTCATCCGTTTTTTATACTTATGAATGAGTGTCCAATGTATATAACGAATGTGGATTAACCTAACGAGCGTACGTATTCATTTAAAGTTATTAACAAATGATTATATTTGTAAGTAATTCTTAATGATTGAAATGTGTTTTCATTCGTTATACTTATTGTATAAAGAATGAGGGAATATTTATCATTTTAAAGAATAATTCAAAGATTAGTGTAGTCATTTTTGTAGAAATGGTTGATATTCCTCAAGTTAATATTTCTGTGGGTAAGCAAGAATATCTTGTTGTACAAGACGTTCAAGTTTATCAAGCACAACATGCCTAACAACCTGTTGAGAACCCCGAAGCACAACAAGAAGAAGCTCATGTTGCACAACTTGTGTCTAACAAAAAGCACAACATTTGTGCTTATTTGTAAGATGGTTTTTTGACAGAGCGATGTACAATGGGTTTATAGCATTTCTAAAGAGACCGAGGATCTATGATGCTTTATCAACTTATCTTCCCATCCACTTTAGCCTTATTAGGCCATTCTGGGAGACGGCTAAGTATGTGTCAGGCGAGGATCACGTCGTCAATGCGATACAAGACAAGAAGATTGTTATTGATGTCTTTTCGATTCGTAAAGTATTGAGGTCTGCTGAATCGGTGGATGATCGATATGAGTTTGTTCATGAGTTGATCAGGGGATTATTTAGAAGGTTGAAGTATAAGGGAGACTTAAATAAGTCTATGTATAACAAGGCGAACTTGTGCAATCAGTATAAGTATTTATTACACGTACTTGGTCACTGCATTGTTGGACGATAAGGCGGATATGATGAGTGCAGGGTGATGATATAGTCGGTATTTGTTGCACAACGGGGAAAAACAAGTTCCTAATGTGTCCAATATTTCTTCGGATGATCATCAACCACTTGCAGTTAGATTTAGTCAAAGACCCAGATGTTTGATCTTATCATATTGTCTTAGATCATACGAATGAAGACTCGATGAGGAGAATCAGGGTTTACCGTGGTCAGACAGATTAGACAAAGCCAAGATTCAAGCGTTTAATTTGACATTGGCTTGAGAAGACTATGTAGCTCCACCTAATGATCGTTGGATCCACGATGATTTATCTAGAACGTGAAGGTGGTAATGGTGAGAACGATGAAGGTGGTGCCGGTGGTATGTTAGGTGATGGTGATGGTGCTGTGGTAGCAGCACGTAAGCGTAAGGCGAAGGGTGAGGCTTTAGTAGTTGAAAAACCTGAGAAAAAGAACTCTAAGAGGTTCTGGTGTTGAAATACCTGGTTCACAACCACATGTTTCAGTGGTTTGAAATGTACTATTTACCCGAGTAAACCCGCGGTTTCACTTAAGACAACGACATGACAGATCAACGCTTCATGTCCATTCCGAAACCGATGTTGTCTCCGATTCCGTCTCTGCCACAATTATTGGCTACTACAAGTCAAACAATTCTGGTACATCCAGTGCAGAAGCTAGATCATTTATGCTTTTAATAGACCTGCCAGCCCGATGTAGCTTATTCATCCCAATTTCTATAAATTACATGTCTATCATCAGATGTTTCAGCCAGTGAATCTTATTCATATGCATGAGAATCAAGTGCCTGCGGATAAACAATTTCAATAGCAGATTAGTGTTAGGCAGAGGCATATTATGAGGCTTGGTCAATATGTTTATAGAGAGAACTGGGAACTTAAAGCCTTGGCTATTGCTAGGGGGAGGACTAAACAAGAAGGATGAGATTATCCATCAGTTGACATGAAAAGATGAAATGCTCAAGAAGTTGAAGAGTAATGATAATGATAAGGATCCCAATGCTGGAGGATTTGATCAGAAACTAGGTGGTGGTGCCTCATCATCTAGTAAATTCAAACTGAAGGGGGAGTGTCTGATAAGCAATTATTGATGTTCCATGATTCCACTAATGTGCAGCATGTGAACTATATCAATGCGAATATGGTGTTAATTGTGGTTGATAGAGGGGTAGTATTGGTACATCTTGACAAATGTACCACGTGTGGATATATGACCATAATTTTTAATTTTCAAAATCTAAAGTTTCCACTATTACTAGAAGTTCTCATAACCCGTACATGGACTAGGTGGTATCATTAGGCATGTTAAACAACTGATAGATGCGATTATCATATTGAAGATGGCCACGGGCACACTGTATAATCATCGATGAAATTTAAGTTTTTAGTTACCCCATGCAAGTGTGTTAGTGAACTTAAGAATATCATCCAAATTTTGTTAAAAACCCATATAAATTATAAACTTCCCAAGAGTGTCTTCGAAAGACCTCAAACCTTGGTGCATATGCGGAATTTTATGAATCTCATGTAAACTGACACTATATCCTATATACTTCACCTATAAGTTCCTTTGGAGTCTATTAGCATGTCAGGTAGTCAACTCTCAGTTTAACATGATTTTTTCCCCAACAAAACAAACTCTATAATCGGATCTTTCCACAAGATAATCCCAATGTCTCAAGGACGTTGGATAACAAAAAATCAAGGAGTGAACTCCTCAACTGAAAGCGGCGACTTGAACAATTATTTTACTCCTTACATGGATAGAATCATTTTTTCATAACATATTTTTAGGGTAAATCTCTGACCTCGCACTGACCAATTGTTACCATAAGTTCTATCGTGATCTCGCTATTAGTATAATTGTTCCCCCAACCCTCATCGAAATCAATAATTTAGTAACCTTTTAGCACACGTTGAATTATTCTTTTGATCTGTATCACTAATGGTACCTCCACCAGTGATTGAGGATTCCCTATACTTCTTTTGTAGGAAAATTGTTGGTGTCGGATCAATGATCCATAATCGTAAGAAGCGATCCTGTGGTTGATTGAGAAAGCTAATGGTATATCTCATCCTATATATTTACAGTAACAACAATTCGGCACTTGATACAAAATTTCATTACAGACTTGCCAGATTTTGATGTCAACCTTTAATAGTTTAAGTGCTTGTTGAACGCCCCTGTGGAAATAATGATCTGATTTCCAAATTATCGTAGCATAGCTCGAACTAGATATCGCTAATCATTTGCGCGTGCATATTAGCATGCTAAATCTAAGACCTAAACCTTGATGGATCTGCGAACTTGAGCCTGACAAAACGGATGATCTTGCCATTTTCCTTTTGTTGAAAACCAAGCGAAGTGGTGGATGCAACCCGAATAATTGATCAAACTCCTTTAATTACGTTACCCGTAATGTACAAATGAGCACATTATTATATTGTGTTTCATCTCCTTTCAGTACGGAAATTTGACTTTAAAACTCTTTTCATAGAATAACATATTTCTAAACTCAACAAATTCTATATCACAAATCGAAGGACTAAATCTGTAACGTGAACAACTCGTGCAGTCAATTTATGGCTTCCCATTTTCAAGACCCTCATTTACCATACTAACTAAAACTGTTAAATACGTTACTTGCAAGGAAAGACGAGTTAGCTGACAAGCCAATCATTCATATGGATACATTACAATCTATTCTAAACAGAATATCAAAAATTCATCATTTTAACTAAAGTGGAGGAAAGAATTCGAATATTCTATTATGTGCCTATTACATTTGACATTGACAAAGTATGGATAGGTTATAATTGGTGACGAGTGTCAGAAAAGAAAAGAATATTTCATGGAAAAATTATATGATCAATTTCCATAGTTTCCTTTTATCTCTATTGGACCGTTGCTAGCATATCAAAAAGATTGCCAGCTTTTTATTCTTGATTGTCATTCCTTTCTAGCTTATAGGTTTCACTTAGTTATAGAGTACAAATCTCATTGTAATATGTTCAAAAATATCAATACAATTTACTTTTCTTCTCTGTATCTTCAAACAAAGATGGTATCAAAGCAGTGAATGATTCTAGGATCATCTCTCTTGTTCATCATCTACCTTCATTCGACAAAAAATCCAAACCTGTTTCAAACCCATTAACAGCCATGTCTAACGACAACAGTTTGTCCAACAACGAATTGTCAGTTCAAATTGCCAATCTTCTAAAAACAAGTCTCAATTCTCAAAGCCTGAACCAAAAGCAAAACCTTTCTAATAGTTTGAAAATTAACCTCAAACTTGACAGCCAAAACTATGCCTTTGGGCGCGAATGAATAGAGTTGCCATTGGAGGAAAATCCAAAGCCCTCTTGAATCACTTATCCGAAAAACCACCAGATCCAATCGATGAACAGTGGGAACAAGAAGATCTTGTAGTATTTTCTTAGCTCATTCAAAATATTGAACCTGCTCTTGCTAGTAACCTCACCGAGTTCCCTACAGCAAAAAACTTGTGGGATGCTCTGGTGGTTACCTATAGCAGTGGGAAGGATAAGCTGCAAACGTTCGACTTACATGTTAAAGCCAATGAAATCAAACAAAACGGTGCACCTCTTGAAGATTTCTGGATTGTAATGCAGGGAATTTGGGGTGAAATCGAAAGGCCAGACCCGAACCCTATGACATGTTCAGAAACTTTTTCAGTTTCTCAATGCTCTAGACAAGCAATATGATCCAATAAAAAAAGAAATTCTTCGATGGGAACCCTTTCCCTTGGCCGAAGGTGTCTTTGCGGCTGTGCGAAAAGAGACGGCTCATCAAAGCATCCTTGGAACCATTTCAAGCAATACAACAACACAACAAGGTATAGCATCGGGGTTTTCTACGACCGGGCCCAAACGAATCCGGGGGCACATGACTTGTCTCTAGAAGTCAACGTCAGTCAAACCAGGGATGGAAATCCACCAGTTCATCCCGTGTAGACAAGAGTCAGTTAAAGTGTGACCATTGTGGGATGACAAAACACACAAAAGAACAATGTTTTAAGCTCGTCGGATATCCGGAATGGTGGAATGACGGTCATAAAAAGGGGACTAAAGGGGGGACGAAGGCGGCCTCCGCCGTGGGCAATTCAAAGACCACCGGCAGCGGTGGTGACCTGCCTAACATCGGAGTTCGGAGTGGCGGCTTCGGAGGCGTGGCATCGGCCGGTGATGAGAAGAGGGATCTGGATGACTGCAATAATAGAGGATTGGGTTTGAGAATGTATCCTCAAACCCATGTGTTTTTAATTTTGATTTCATTTGTCCATTAGTTCGAGAATTATTAAAAGACCCACCTAAAAAAGATAATAACCTTAAAGATGATAAGAATATAAAAATAAAACAAGTCTTAACAAATACATCCCTTGAAAAAAACTGTTTTTTGTAAAAACAAACAAACTAAAAACGTTGGGAATCTAGAACAAATAAAAAAATACATAGAGCCAATTGGACAAATAAATATGGCTCAGAACATGTGATAATTTAGATAAAAAAAAATGGATATTTGATTGTGGTGCTACCGATACCATGACCTTTGAACTTTCTGACATGGTTTCAATAACTAAACCCAAAATTAATCATATTAAAATTGCCAATGGAGGAATAGTTCCTGTAAAGGGAGGGGGAACTATTGAAATTTCCCCGACAATGAAACTTTCAAATTGTCTCTATGTGTCGTCTTTGTCACATAAATTATTATCTACCAGTCATTTGATAAAAGAATTAAATTGTTCGGTATTAATGCATCCCACATTTTGTATCTTACAGGACATCAGGACGGAGAACGATTATTGGGCATAGGCACTGAACGGCAAGGATTGTATTATGTGGATGAAGTGACTCAATATGGTATTGTGATGCTTGCTCATGGGACTATAAATAGAGAAGCTTAGTTATGGCATAGAAGATTGGGGACATCCATCCACCGGTTATTTAAATCTTTTATTCCAAAATTATTTCCTTTAAATAAAACATTAGATTGTGAAACATGTATTTTGGCTAAAAGTAAAAGACATACTTTTAAACCAAATAATACAAAAGTTGATTTACCTTTTTCACTTATCCATTCGGATGTTTGGGGTCCGGCAAAAATTAATGGGGGGCAAAATTTCCGGTTTTTCGTTCTCTTTGTTGATGATTGCACTCGTATGACATGGATTTTGTTTCTTAGAAAACAAATCTGAAGTTTTTGATAAATTTACAATGTTTTATGCCATGATACAAACGCAATTTAAAACTAATATTCAATCTCTTCATTCTGATAATAGGGGAGAGTTCGTTAACGACTCAATGAAACTTTTTTGTAAAACAAAAGGAATAATTCACCAAACGTCTTGCTCACACACTCCTGAATAAAACGGCACAGAAAGAAAAAACCGTATTCTTTTAGAAATAACTCGGGCCCTTCTGATTGAGTCTCAAGTTCCCACATCTTTCTGGCCTGAAGCTCTCGCTAATGCCACATATCTTATTAATCGGCTACCAACCAAAGCTCTAGACCTAAGAACGCCTCTTCAAAAGTTTTTTGAATTTACCAAACTTCCGCCTGACCATACTTTACAACCACGAATATTTGGGTGCTCCGTCTTTGTCCACATACCCAAAATCAATAGAACCAAACTCGACCCATGTGCTGAAAAATGTGTCTTTGTAGGCTATGGTGTCAACCAAAAAGGCTACCGTTGTTATAATCGAAAAAAACGTCATATGTATACTACCATGAATTGTGACTTTCTTGAAAGCGAATTATTTTATACCTCTCAACACAGTGGTCAAAGGGGAGAAAGATAATGACACACTGAGTTGTTAAAATGGGTTTCATCATCTGAAGAAGTAAATCACCGTACCCAAGATGAGTCACTGACTTCACAACAATCTGGTGTACCAATCATCAGTGGTCCATACCAAAATCCTCCCATCCTGACGCATGATGATGTGTGTCTAACGATGCTCTCACAACTAAGCTTTAAATTTATTAAACGAAATTCTAAAGAAGCACACAAAACCGGCAAGTGTACCGATCACTAATAGTATAGCACAAAGGAAGTCCGAGTGTCGAACATAAGGACACGTGAACACGTATCTAATACTTAACCCTAAAATAAGACTCACCTAAGAATAATATATTTTAAATTGATTTTTATATTATTAAATACTTAACCTAACTTAATTTAATTAACTTAAAAGACTTAATTTGAGAAGACTAAACGAAACTTTGAAAATAAGATTTATCAATGGGAAAAACGTCTACCTAGATAAGAATCCTATTGAAGGTATAGTAAGCTACTGGATTGTAGAATCTCACGACACCCGGCTCCTAAGGAATGACACAACTAAGGTTCACTCAGGAAGCTAGATTACCTCTCGGTCTCACTAACAATCCCTAACCTACACTTAGTTGATTTTAAGAACAAACCGGGTGACGAATTGTTAACGTGCTCTAATGCCGACTCTCCTCTCGGACTCACCGACACACTACCCTAATGGAGACGAATACTACGAAACCAAGGATAGAGGAACAATTCAGTTTAACTTAAACTAGGTCAACTAATCGCTCACAAAACCAAACTCGCAAGAACCGCAAACTAATCTCTAGATCCTAATCCTAACAAGTAAAAGCTATGAGACAAGTTTACTTCCTATTACCTCTCGGTCTCAAGGAAGGTGTCTACCCGTTGAATTTAATCAATTAATATACCCACTTAAACCCTACGGTTGATCACCCCGCAAACAATCTCTAGACACAAAGTAAAGAGTTCAAACAAGCTAAAATCAATCAAAACCTATTCAATTATTCGAATCAAGAGGTAATTGAGTATTATTAATCAAAACACAGCCACTAAACACAACCTAATTCAATGTTAAACCAAACTTTACATTAACAAATCAAGTCATGATCATCAACAATCCAAACTACTTACTAAAACCTAACAATAATTATCTAACCTAGGTAGAACTAACTACTTTAGCCTAACATTAATTTTGGACAGCAGCTAATATTCAAATTAAACATCATAAATATCAACATAAACATAAGTAAACTTATTCAATAATCAAGAACAATCAAACACAAGTCAAACTTCAAATAACCTGCAAAACAATCCAACAAAAAGATCAAGTTTAACTAGTTAGGGTTCTTGAACAAAAACACACAAAGTTTATGGATGAATACTTATGATTATATGGCTGAGATTATGATGATTATTGCCCTTAGTTGCTGTAGCAAGCCCTCCTTGGTGTTATTCTTCTTCTCCAGCCTTCACTATAGCCACCAACTCAGCCGCCACACTTTTTTTCCTTTCTTTCTTCCTTGCTGGCCGACTCGCAAGTTTGGGCAGATTTTGGGGCTGCTGAATTTGGGATTTTTGGGCTGTTTAGGGTTCTTTTTTCTTTTGTTTAATTAATATATTATGCATGTAAGGCTTCTAACTTGTGGGCTTGGGTCGGGCCTTTAGTTGTAGTCTTCAAAGTTGCTCAAATAAGCCCCTAGAGTCTTCAAACTTGCCAAGTTTCTTCATTAAAACTCATAACCTACAAGTAAACATCCATCTTTGTAAAATTAAGCAAAAACAAGCTATACCTCTTAATAATTAAACTAAAAAGCAATTAGATCACGATAAAACGATAAGGAAAAGTAAGTGTGTTTTACAAACACATCAAACATCCCACAC
>NW_027503593.1:0-28340 GCF_021521415.1 Bidens hawaiensis
AGTAGGAAGATTACTCGTGTTAGTGGGAAAATAATAAAATAAAGTGGGAGTTATTATGAGTCAGGCTTGTGTTGGGTTAAGTAATATGGGTAATGGACTTGGATAAGAAAGTAAGGAAGATGGACCATGGGCTCAAGCCCATGACCCATAATATAAATACTATAATTTACCCTTAATCCATTCATTCCATTCCATTCCATATACCACCCAAAAGACACACTTAGCTCTCTCTCATCCTACTCTCTCTATAGCCGAAACATAGAAGAAGAATCGATTTCCAACCCGAGGTAACGATAGTACGATGTTGTAGAGATCCAAACCCGTTAGATCTAGTCGTGAAATGACTAAGCCGACAAAATTTAACAGTTAAAGTCACGTGATCCGGGTGGAATCGGGTAAAAACCGAACCTAAGATGAGCTTAGGGGTCACCCTAGCTCAGATCTGGAGTCGAACGGGACGGAAAACGGTGAAAACGGTGGTGAAATGGCTGAGATCACGTTTTTCTGGCGAGATCCCGGTTTTCCGGAGAAGGCGGCGCGGAAAGTGTGTACGAGGAAAGGGAATGTCAGGGAATGTTTCTGACATTCTCTAACCTAACCCTAATTCGTTAACAGGGAGTTAACTAATTAGAGGTAATTCGTTAAGGGGAGATAACGAAATAGACACAATTCGTTAAGCCTTTCGTTAAGGAATAAATGACAAACTAACTCCAATTCTTTAGGTAGTTCGTTAAGGAAGAATTGACAATGAACCCCCAGTTCGTTAAGGGTTCAGTTCGTTAAGGGTTCAGTTCGTTAAAGGACCAGTTCGTTATAAAGGTCCAATTCGTTATAAAAGATGACGAACTAGGATAACGAATCAGGACAACGAAGCTGGATAACGAATCAGATCATGTGCTAGATAACGAATTAGACTATGATCTAGTAACGAATTAGGCTTAATTCGTTATAGTAAATGTGATGGAAAAATAACAATTTAAAATCTTAATGAAAAATGTGTTAAGACAGCTCGACCCCAGCCAGGGCTCTGCCCCTTGGATCCTGCTGGGGGCTGCCGCCCCTAGACCCCGCTGCAGGGGGGCCTGCCCCCGGATTCACGTCCGTTGAGGGATATAATTCCAACTAGAAATACAATGAGTAGTGATAGTTAATTGATACATGTAATTATTATACAGTAAACCATGCACAGCTCAAGAAATGAATAACCATTAACGGAGAACATAACCGAGTTCAGGTGAGTTTCTAGCCCCATTTTCCTTGTTATGTTTTCGGGGCTGTGTGCATACTCGATGTGAAGTGTATGCAATAATGTTTGATGTGATATATTTATATATGTTATGAATGGAAGTTTGTTGGTGCTGTGAACGATCTTCGGATATTGCACGTGTAGACAGGGAAGGTAACGTTAGTCGGTGTGCGAACGATCTTCGGATATTGCGCGTGCCGTCATTCGGGAATGATCCCCAAGTGGTTATTAGTGTGTGTAATTGTTGTGATGTAACTTGGTTATTATGTAAATGATGTAATGATATAAAGTGTGTAGTAGATAAGTAGAGGTAGGGTGTGATAGAAGTACAAAGGGTCTAGTAAAGGTGTTAGTGGCATGACGATAGTACGTGGTAGGGTAAGCCTATACGTGACTCCGTTATTAAGTGGCATAAAGTGAGTGCGTAGTAGGGTAAGCCTATACGTGCCTTCATTATTAAGTGGCATAACAAGAGTACGTGGAGAGCAAGTCTCTATGTGCTTCCGTAAACAAGTGGCTAAGTGGTTAGGGGCAGTTAAGTGGTTAAGTGGTAAGGTGAACAAGTCAGACAGTGGACTATGTGTCTTCGGATACGTATATAAATGCATGTAGTGGTTGTATGGTAAGTTGCTTGATTAACTAGAACTCACTCAGCGTAGCTGACTTTTAGTATGCACGCAGGTGATCAGACTGAAGAGCTAGAATGAGGATGGCACATGGCATGGATTGAACGGCTGCATTTGAAGCTGGAAGAAATGATGTTTTAAATATGATGTTTTATGTTATGGTTTTAAAGAAAAGATTTATGTATTGTATTTAATGATTAAAGATTAACGTTTCCGCGAAAGTTTTAATTAACTCTCATTTGTAAGAACTGTGTTTATGAGTAAATCCGATGCCTAAAGTAGGGCTACCGGGTTCGGGGCCTTACACCACATTATCTGAGAGAGCCCAACTGGAACGATCTACAACGTCTTTACCAGACACATACAAGGGTGCATGGTTTCCCCAGCATGATAAGGAGTGTAGATTGCATGCATTGGGAATGGGCTAATTGTCCGACTGCGTGGCGAGGTCAATACACACGAGGTGACCAAAAGGACCAACGGTCAGCCTTCAAGCGATTGCTTCATACGACCTTTGGATTTGTTCGGCATTCTTTGGTGTTCCCGGTTCCAACAATGACATAACCGTCTTAGAGCATTCTCCTATGATGGAGAGTTACATATCTGGGACCGTTCCCATCGCTTTGTTTTGGGCTAACGATAACTTCTACCATCATGGGTACTATCTGGTGTGATGGAATATATCCAGAGTATGCGATAATAGTTAAAACATTCAGAGACACGATGGATGAAAAAAGACAGTATTTTAAGAAAGTGCTAGAGTCTGCGAGAAAGAATATCAAGAAGTGTTTTGGTGTTCTTCAACAACGATGGCATTTTGTTAAAAATCCTTTTCGTCTATGGTTTTTAAAAAGAATGAAATGTGCTGTGTATGTGTGTATCATAATGCATAACATGATCATCGAGGACGAGGGAGGAGAAATATGTCCAACTTTCATACCGGACCCGGATCCACCACGAGGGAAGAGAAATATGGAGCAAAGACTCGAAAACTCGGATTTCGTGCGGTCAAAAGAGATACATAACGCACTAAAGGGAGATTTGGTCGAATATCTTTGGATGAATCAGTGTTTGCTTGGTGAAATCGAGAATCAAAATGAGGGCAACAATGAAGACGAAGATGAAGACGACGACGACGATGAGGGTGAGGACGATGAAGACGAAGAGGGTGAATATGACGAGGACGACGAGGGCGAAGACGACAACGACGACGAGTAGTTTTGTTTTATTTTAATGTAATATTTGTTTTATAAAATATTATTGTTATTTGATTATTTTTTAATAAAAAATTAAAAGAAAAAAGAAAAAAGTGTACAGGTGACTGGGCGCCACGTGGCGCATAATGCTTGGGGTAATGCTTTATGACTACACCTTGTTTTTGTAAAAAACCATAACTCTGATTGGGCGCCTAGTGGTGCATAATACCTGGAGGTAAGGCTTTATGACTACTAATGGTCTAATAAGTATGAGAAAAAAGAAATAGAATGATGATGACATAATCATTGAAGAAAGATAAATAAAGTGGGTCACCAAAATACCATTGTAATATATTAAATAAATTATTATGTGTGTTAATATGCTCTATACACTAAGTTTTTAAGTTCTTATAATTCAAGATAATTCTTGAATGAAATCAACCATATATATATATATATGTGTGTGTGTGTGTGGTTAAGTTCAGGAGATAAGTCAAGTTATTGTGAGAAGTGTGAGAAGTAAATGCAGTCAATCGGCTTTTTTCTTTTCTTTTTCACTTTTATTAATTATAGGGGTAGGATGGTTAAACTTCCTAACAAGTTTATATGGAAACTGTTAATCTTAGTTTACATGGCAACTAAAAGAGCTTTGAGGGCGGTTGAACTTATGAAACGCCTGCCGGACCTGAGGGACCCCCAAAGTTTGCTTCTTTTATTGCGCTCGTGCATGGGGGTTGCTAAGTTTGTGTTTGGGCTTCGGACCTGTCAACCTGAACATGTCAAAGAGGCTGTGTCCATCTTTAATGCAGGCCTGCGGGGGCAATTGAAGATATTGTAGGACCGCATTTTGGGGACCTCCAGTGGAGGTTGGCTTCCTTCACTATGCGTTGCGGAGGCTTAGGAATTTTATCGGCTGAGGATGTCTCCGCATATGCCTTTGTGGCTTCCAGGTCCCATTCGTGGAAAATGCATGACCACATCTTGCGAAACGCTAGTTTTATGGGGGTAGATCCTGAATACTCTTTGCACTTGGTAATATTAGAACAACTCTCCCGGACCTTGATTTAGGCCGTTTTACTAATAAGGAGACCGCCCCCAAGAAACCTCAACAAACCTTAGCGAGTGCTCTTTATGGTAAACACGTACATGATTTGGAGGAGCGATTCGATATGACCCCGAGACAAAAGGTAGTTTTAGCTTGTCTCAGTGGGGCTCATGCCCAGGATTTTTTGACTGTTGTGCCCATTGAAGGTCTTGGGCAACGGATGTCGGTAGTTGAATACAGAGCCATCCTTAAATACCGGCTTATGATTCATTTTTTCTCTCTAGATGAATCATGCCCCATTTGTAAAAAGGCTTGTTTGGATAGATTTGGTGAGCATGCCCTCCACTGTAAGGAATTGCCGGGATTCAAATATCGTCATGACTGGGTTTGAGATTTCTTATGGGATGTGCTTAGGCGTGCCGGGATCTCAGCCAAGAAAGAGGCACCTGTTAACTTTTTGACTTATCCGCGAGAGGGAAGATCTACCCTGAGTCCTACGGATGTTCTTGTGTTTGGCTGGGCAGGGGGTAAGCATGCGTGTATTGACCTCACTAGGATGTCCCCGTTGGTGGGGCTGAGAGATAGTGGCTTCGTACTGAGACAGGGGGTTTTGAGAGCGGAATCTAGGAAGGTTGATAAGCATGAGGCAGCATGTTTGGAGAATCAGCACGTGTTCATTCCATTTTCCTTCGACACTTTTGGATCCCTAGCTCCCGAGGCGGTTCGCTTCTTGGAGCGGGTGCAGAAGGTGGTCCACAGCGACTCGCAGAGCCCGAGGAACCAAGGATTTATATTTAGTAGAATAGGCTTTGCGATTCAAAAGGGATAGCGGCGCAGCTTGTTTCTCGCTTACCCATTATCCAGATGTAGCTCGGTTTGTGTTGGTTAATGTATTTTTCCAATAAGGTTTTTGTTAGTGCACGGTTTCGGTGTCCGTAGCGATCGAATAAGTTATAGGTTGTCTAGTATGTGTATTTAATGTATATTATAAAATAGCCTATAAGTAGGGAGCTCATGCTCATAATTTAGGGGAGAACTTGTACATAGATCTAAATTATCCTCTCCATAACTTATTATTCTCTCTAATGTATTCATCCATATTTATCAATAAAGTAATAATTTAAAGTATCGATTTCGTGTTGATGTATCGTATTAGCGGCTAGATCTTGGTCTCTATGACGTTCTCACAATTGGTATCAGAGCGCGTGGTTGCTCTCGGTACATCAATATTAAGGTATGAATCTGAGTTTTTCGTGTTCTTCGGGTTTTGGTCAGATCAGGAGTAAATTAGTGTGTTATTTGTGGATTTGTTTGTGAATTCGTGTTTATTAATGGAAGATGAAGCTTCCTATGTAATTTGGTGTTAAGTTATGGTGTAATGAAGAATCTGCCATGGAAGAGCATGGTTATGGTTTGATTCGGTTTATGATGATTTAGTGAGTGTTAACTTAATTAGATGATGGATTTGTGGTTATTATTGACATCCGCATATTTCTATGGATTTTGGTGGTTAATTATGGTGAATTGAGTGTTTCACCATTGAAGAGCATATTACGGGTTGATTCAATTGGTGTTGAATCAATGGTTATTTGTTGGAATGGTGGATTGATTCATGTTCCTGATGAAATTCCGAGTTTCCGTATGTATTTATGTTGGTTAATTATGTGGTTTTGATGATTTCACCATTGTTGAAGTTCAAAAAATCCAGATTCTGGCCAGATCTACTTTTTCCGGCCATTGTAATTGATTTTTCCGGTGAGCAGTTCAAATCCAACAAACTAATTTGTTATATTACTGTAGATGATTCGTTACAGGAGTCTAACGAATTACTATAGCAATTCGTTATGGAAAATTTAACGAATTAAGTTGATTCGTTAAGGTAATTCGTTAAGTTAAATGTAACGAACTAAATAGATTTGTTAAATTAATTCATTAAGGTATTGGTAATGAATTAAGCTAATTTGTTAATGTGGATGACGAAGTGGAAGTTCTTAACGAATTGAAGACCATTCGTGTAACTGTTATAACGAATGAGGTTTGTTTTAACGAATTAGAGATGATAAGTTATAATGAATTAATTAGATTCGTTAAGTGTATAACGAATGAGTGACTGGTTGAAGAATGGTGATTAAGTTATCGAATTGGAAAGCACGAACTAAGTTAACGAATTGAGAGGTGATTCGTTAAAAAAAAGTTATTTGGCGGGAAATCTTTTCTTGTGCGAAATTATTCCTGAATACTTCTCGTGATTGAGATTTCATTCTAGAAAATTTTGGCGAAAATATTTATTTTTCGAAAATTCTCGGTAAATTTTTGGCGGGAAAATCGGGAAAAATTTTCTTAATCGAAATTTTTCTGGAATGTTCCTAATGTATTGGAGACTCTTCGTGCAAATTTTTGTAATATATTTTTCGGCTGACTTTTTACGTGTTTCAATTGGCCGAGGGGGAGCCCACGAGTAATTTAAAGAGGAGCTTATTAGTGATATGTGAAGATTGTTCAAAAACCTTGCTTATTTTGTCAAGAAAATGGGAAGATAAAACTTTCATCTGAGTTTATTTAGCTTGCATCTTTCTACGTTTGCAAGGTTTTTTGAAAAATTACTACAATTCGGGTGGTAATTCATGCTTGCAAAGCTACGTTTGACTGAGTTCAAGACTGCAAGTGTTCTTCGATTGGTGATTGATCTGTTCAAGATTGAAACCTGACTATGTGGGATATGAGTGTCTGTTCGTTTACTTCTTTCTGAGGTACTTGATCCTGACTATGCTGGCTAAGAGTATACGACGGATTACTTCTGTTGAGGGGGAAGATTCTCGAATAGTTTGATCTTATTGAAGAATATACGAGTCTTGTCATTGGATTGAAGAATTTGATCATTTGGGGTTTATTAATGGAGGTTGGAACTCCAAATCTAATGCCCAAACTTTAGTGAATCTTTGCGAATGCGATGTGGAAGAGCTTCAAAGGGTATATTTGGGATACACGTTATCAAGAGAGGGAAAACCGAAGTGAAAGATGTTGAATGATCGAGTTGTTCATAAAGATGTGTGATGAGGTTATACGTAAAGATATTTTTCTTTACCGGTGCTGACAGATAGCTGATGACTTGCTGCTGATTGTTAAAAGATTGAACCATATCATACGCCAGTGGATGATCGGGATGATCTCCAAGAGTTGCTCACTTTGAGGGGGAGATCTAATATGAGAACCTACAGGTTATTGGTTTGCTGAAAAAAATCTAAAGATTGTTTGTCTGCACAAGCCCGGAAATCATCAGTCAAGGGGGAGTCTGTTAGTGCACGGTTTGTGACTGGTGATTTGCAGTTAAAGTATTCAAGGATAAAGTATTCGATAGCTACGGAAAAGGGGGAGTCTGTTAGTGCACAGTTTCGGTGTCCGTAGCGATCGAATAAGTTATTGGTTGTCTAGTACGTGTATTTGATGTATATTGTAAAATAGCCTATAAATAGGGAGCTCATGCTCATTATTTAGGAGAAAACTTGTACATAGATCTAAATTATCCTCTCCATAACTTATTATTCTCTCTAATGTATTCATCCATATTTATCAATAAAGTAATAATTTAAAGTATCGATTTCGTGTTGATGTATCGTATTACCTGCTAGATCTTGGTCTCTATGACATTCTCAAAGTTTTCCATAATTTTAATTAAGATTTTGAAATTTTAATATGCATAGTTAGAAATTTCAAAACTATGTGTTTTTATAAAAGATATTTAAATTTTAATTAGAAATTATAATCTGTTTATTTTAAAAAGGGATATTGGTTTATAATACTCCTAACTTTCACTCATTGGTAGATAACACTCTGAACTAACGATTTGTCTCCCACCACTCCCAACTTGTAACTTTTTTTCTTTTGTCACTCCCGAACTTAATGGACCCTAACCCCGTTAGTTTTTTTGCTGACGTTGCATTTTTTGCTTATGTGGCATGCCATGCGGAAATACCTTTTTTTTTAAAAAAAAAGAAAAACCTAACTAAAAAACAAATAATATTATATATAATACAAACACACACACAAACAAACATATATACACCATTACATATATCGGCATCATCCCTTTACCACCGTTTGCACCACCACATCGGCCTCTACCACCGCCGGATTCTGCCAAATTCCAGCCTCCACTGCCTTCACCATCACCACCAGCCTTCACCACCACTATCGTAAGCAGCCACATCAACAGCCAAACCCTAGACCATCCGAACTTACTTTGCTAAAATTCAATCTTCGTGTTTAGAGTTTGAATACATTAGCATAGGGCTTTTGATCGTAATAAAGAAACGAGTAGAATGCAATGTTTATTACCTTGAATCGTTGCTCTATTGTTAACGACGGAACTCTCCGGATAAACGTGGCGGCGGTGAAAACCTCATTTGAGTTTGGTATTTCGATCAATAACTACCTCATTTATCATTATCCAACCATCCATCTCAATATGCAAACAATAAATTGATTCGAACATGACCCGTAATGATGGACGCAGTGGAGGTTATTGGTGGTGGTGAAAGCAACGAGGCTAGCGGAAGGGGTGAAGGTGGCAATAGAGGCTGAAGTGGTGGAGGTATGTGGCGGTATAGATTGTGGCTACCAAATGGTGGTAGTGGTGCTTTTGTCTGTATGTTTGTGTATGTGTGTGTATATATACATATTATTTGTTATATATATATATATGTTATTTTTTTGTTAGGTTTTTATTTTTTCTAATGAGGTATCCCTCTCTGCAGGAGGAATCCCTCGTTGCATATACTCATGACATACATCAGTATTTGCAAACGTGGAATCCCGAAGCAATGACCATTGCAGGTGGTATACCAGAGGATCCTCCTCATGATGGGATGTGGAAGCTCGAGGATCGCTGGCTACAACACTTGATCCCTCTTGATCCGCCGTACGAGGAGGAGAATCAGGAGGCGAAGAGATGAGAGGTTCCTCAGACGCACCATCATGTATACCCTGACCAGGAGGAGTGTCCTCTATGGTAATGGGGTCCTTAACAATTCCTGACGGAGAGGTGGGTGGCGTCATTTCTTTATGACCAGATTGGTCCTTGACAAGTTCTCCCGAGGAACCTACAATACACCTCACTCCTTCGAAAAGTTGTATTATTAAGTAAAATAATTGAAGTATGAAATTATCAAGAACATTACCTGAACAACAAGAGTTGGTGCAAGCTGATGGATGCGGTCTCCCAACTTCACTCTCTTATGTTTTTTGGGAGCAGCAGGTTTGGAAAGCTTCGATTTGCCTTTCCCTGCCGGTTTGGAGGCATTCGCACCCATATGACGTTCATCGTCATCAGTAGCGCCCTCAGCAGTATCTTTTATTGCATCTGCGGCCTTTCTGGTGGACGGGTTTTGTTTCCGCTTGCTGGTCAAACCTACAGTTGCACGCATGATATTCTTGGCGTCGGTAGTATCGACAGATAACTCTTCTTCTTCTTCTTCTTCACAGGGCGATGACTCCTCACTAGAAGAAAGAAGCACTATCACCCCGCTAGAAGTGAGTGCAGTTAATGGACGTGGTTTTAAAACTCCCTCACCTTTAGATAACATCTCCTCACCTCCTGCAAACATCGCCTCGGACACCAGGGGTTCCAGGCTCAAGGTGGTGGGAAACAAAAAATTGTTGCGAGTGCGCTCATGGAAGGGCAGATCCTTGGGACCTATGGGGCGACACACCATGAGCCCTCCCACATGATCCAAAAGCGTTCTTAGGATGGATCCCTCACCTGTACAAACAAACAAGTTAATACCTAAAATGGATTTTCAACGAAATGAAAGTACGCTTACTTTTATCAGAATTTTCGTAATATAGCTCCAATTCCGGAAAAGGCCATAAACGACTCATATGGGCGCATATCAATGCTCTTTCGTGTATCGCACAGCGACCTCCGGCATGCTATCGTTAGGTTGGCGATAGGTCATGCATAAAGGAACGACATCTTCCTTAATCCAAAAGAATTTGGGCTTCCATTCATGTAAACTACGATACTAAAACACGGAAAATCTGCCAACTAAAGGCGTTATATCGTGGGCGTGGTAGTAGAATTTGAAGTGTTGGATCGTCATAAGCCCGAACGGATGGACCTGTGACAATTGAAGTCCGTACGACGTCAAGACTTTTCCGACGAACTTCGTCAACGGAAATTTAAGATTCCCAGTAGTAAAGTCCTCCGCGTATACGGCCATTTTCTTGGCCAGAGGCTTGGAAGCAATAGATCCGGCAGCCGGATATTCTGGCTCCCAGTCTGGCGCTAAGCCTAACACGTTGACGATGTCTTCAAAGTCCTTCCTCTTCCAGCTAAAAACAACGTCATCAATAGAAGAGGTGTTATTCTTTTCCCCATCCATTGCTTCAAGAAAAAATGAATACCGATATGTCCTTGGCGAATTTAGATCTGGAGGTTCAAGAACACAATCAGAAAAAAATGAAGAACTGAAAAGAGATTAGGATGAAAGGAAGGTGGAAACGCCCTATTTATACACATCGCAATTAATGCGGTGGATGGGCTGCCAGTGGAGAGAGAAAGTGTGGTCCAACCATGGGACGACACGTCTGGCGGGAAAGACGAAAAAGCAAAAAGGACTGCATATAGCTGGCATACACGTCGCTTCAACCGTCTTATCGTTGTTTTCCCAACATGTCATTCTCCTCCACCCCCACTTGCAAGATTCAAAATATGATTCACACAAAATATCCCAAGTCTAAAATATCAAAAATATTAAAGGACGAAGATTTTTTTTGTATTCATATCAAAGGAAAGTTACAAAAAGCCAAAATAAAATTACAAGTCATCAACTAATCTAAGGGTTTGGCGCGGACGAGTCTTCAAGGTCTTGAGCCTTGGAAGATGGTGTATCCGGCTTTGGTGAAGAGGGAGGCGTTGGTGGATTTTCTTCTGAGTCTTCCGCCAAATACTCCCGCAGGCGTTGAACACCGTCACTTGCCGCTGCGAAATCAGGAAGCATGCCTTATAAAGGGAATGATAGTTTGTCATAATCATTCAAGTGCATCTCATACTCTTGAGTGAGGTCCAACCCATGCAGCGAGTGTTCTTCAACAGGACGCCCAGCCTGTGCATATGCCATCCCTTCATTAAAACCCGTCAGGCGTCCGAATTGAGAGGAGGCAGTAAGTAGGAAGGCAAGGCTATCTGTTACTTCAGGTCCTTCCTTAATATGTTTAATAACCTGTCAAGAAAAAGAGACTTATAAACATTAACGTCATGATCAAGAATAGGAAAAATAATCATGGAAAAAAGGAATAACATACCGAGGCTAGGCCTTCCTCCAAGAGCCAACGCCGTTCCTTTTCAGCCCGCTCTGCTCTCTGTTTAAGCTCGCGGAACCCGTCAGCCATTTTCTGTTTATCATTTAAATATTCGGCTGCACGGGCTTCCGCCTCTTCACGTGCCTGCAGAAGTGAATCATATGCGGCTTGCACATCGGCGGCTCTCTTTTCCATAAGCTCTGCCCTTTCCTTCAGCAACTTAGACTCCGCCTCAAGGTCTTGAATAATAGTACCTTGGCGAGTCACTTGAGCCTCTAACGCCGATTTTGCATCAAGCGCCTTAGCTAAATCCTCCTTCTTTCTCTGGGCTTCATCTCGTGCAGCTTGAAGGACGGTATTTTGCTTACTGCAGGACACTCTCCATCGACGAGCTGAAACGGCATGCCTGTCTTTCTCGGCCTTTAGAGCGATTTCGACATAAAATAATTTCCATTTGGCAGTGTTAGCTGCCAAACGTTGCTCGTTGGCTTCTTTTTTAGCCTCATTAGTCGCCCGGGACATCTCGCCCAACCTCTCACCCATAGACCGCCATTCCCGCAAAATTTCTTGACCACTAGCCATGGTGTTGGCTAGGGAAAAAGAAAAATCCATGTGAAGATCGTGGCGGGAACGGTCACGCTGAAAGGTCCGTTCCGCGGGAGGAACACATTGGCTAACAAAAGTAGCACAAGTGTCCGGATCTGTGAAACGAGATCCTTTTGCAATGGTCCAATGAGGAATGTACAGGTGATCATCCTAACCTGGATTGGGTACCCCATAATAGTCAGAACTTGATGATTGGGGGCGTACCGAGGAGGAGAAATAAAAGTGAGTTGGAGGAGGGAGAGGTGATGTTTGATGTGGCGTATCATGCGCCACCAGTCCTTCAGTAGTTTGGACTGTCTCCTGCCTCCTAGATCCAGAAGCGTCACCGGATGTTACAGTTGTTGATGCTTCCGTGATCTCTGGAGGAGGTAGTGGTGTTTCCTCAATTTCCGGCGGTGGAGAAGGCGGCTTCTCCATTTCCAGTGGTGGAGATGATTGCTTCTCCATCTCTGGAGGAGGAAATGATGCCTTTTCCGTCTCTAGTGGCGGGGATGGTAACTTTTCCGATGATATGCCTCCACCAGTAGCCCCAATTGGCTCTACATACAATAAAATAACATTTAAGTAGAGTTTAAAGTATAACAGAAAGATAAAGTTTTCATGAAGACTTACGTGACATCTCTTTGATATGATTGCCAAGCTTGACCCTCTGTTTTTTCGGACGATGTGTCCTAGCTTTCTTCTTCGCTGGTTCTCCCTCAGCATCCGCGTGGCTTACACCCGCATCACTTGCTTTGGAAAATTGAAGCTTCCTCTTCCACTCTAACTCTGCCAACGCGTGCAAGACAGATGAGAGTTCAGAAGCAACATCAGAATCATATTCTTCTTGGGATGACGATTCGTCACTCGAAGACAGAATGATGATCACCCCATCGGAAGTAAGGGCATTAAGCGGATGAGGATTAAGGATGTACGCACCTGTTTGGAAGATAACTTCCGAGACTATAGGTTCCGCGCACACCTTAGTCGGAAAGAGAAACTGGCCCCGGGTCATGTCCAAGATGGGTAAGTCCTTCGCACCGCGGATGTGTTTCTGAGGACAACCCTTATCGTAAAAAAGGGCATTCAGCGTAGTCCCTTCACCTGAAACATACACAATGAAAAATAAAAGTCAGCAAAAAATATATGACTTACTCTCATTCACATTCAAGAAGAATGGTTCCAAATTGGGATACGGCCACAAACGGCTCATACCCGCCCATACTAGAGCTTCCTCAGGAATGGCCCGCATCGGAGAAGGATTTGACATTAAAACGCGGAACCATTCCTGGCCCTCGTGAGAAGCTGTAACAACATCCGGCAACGCCTCATTGGCCGGAAGACGAACCATGGCAACCAGAACAACGTCTTCTGATATCCAGAAGAACCTAGTTCGCCATTCTTGAGCACCGTCGATTGGTTCGATTTCGATAACCATCCCGGATATCGGAATACATTTGAACCATCCGCCACGATTGATCATCTGGTAAAAGACTGGGAACCGATTAATACTAGGCACCATCCCGTTAGCCTTACACACGAATTCAAAGTGTTGAATTCGCGTAAGTGCGAGCGGATGAAATGGGAAAGATGGATCCCATGGGCACTAAGTACCTTCATAAGGAACTTGGTTATCGGAAACCGAAGATTCCCATGATAGAAGAAGTTGGCATAAACTACCATCTTACCAACAGGAGGCCTACTGGCAACAGACCCAGCAGCAGGGAACTCCGATTCCCACTCAGGTGCAATTCCATAAGTATGAATTAATTTTTCATACTCAGATTTGTCCTAATTAATTTCCACAGTATCAATATCAGGTGACAACGAATTTTTATCACCAGCCATTGGTTCAGAATTGAAAGGAAAGCAGCGAGCAATTTTGAACAAGTTCAAAGGTAAAATCAGAAGTTTTTAGTAGGAAAGATAAAGAGAGAATGAGAAATCAAAAGTGATAAAACTTCAAAAGAAAGATAACTGTCGCTATTTATACCCATCACAATAAATGTGATGAGATACGAACAGTGGAAAGAGAAATAGTTGGTCCAATGGAACAACGCCACGTCACGCGGGAAAAACGAAAAAGTAAAAAAGTAAAATAGTCGGGTACAGTGACAGCCGGCACAGTCATCAAGTCAACTGTACAACAGCCGGCAGAATGTCCCTTCTTACTTTTTCATCGTTATCCACACAAAAAAAAATATCTCTACCACAACTTGCAAATTCCAAAAATTCCCAAAACAATATCTTAAGTCCAAATTTTCACCCGCATAAAAGCTTCACGCGGAAGAAACAATGGACTGGGGGACCTATGGAGGTAGGGTACCAAAAAGACCCAAAAACCCTTAAGTCACCCGCGGGTCAAACTCCTCATATGTCACCCGCGGGACAAATGGATCACCCGCATGACTCAATAAAGGAAGAACAAGGTTACGTCCTAGAGATTATGTGCGGAAGCATCCACACACCCTCAGAAGTCATCCGCAGGGTAGTATTCTAACCCGCCAAGATGACCAGAAAGCAATGTCATAGGACAGATGTAATTAACTAATTACCTTCTAAAAGATTTACCAAGACTCTTTCTTAGAGAATACGTGACCCATCAGCCAATGAATAGAGAACAGCTAGCCATGTTGTTATAACCGTGCACATGGCCAGATATACCTCGTCATATCATAGAGAGACACGTGTCCAGGTTGTTATAACCATGCCCATGGGACGTATAGCTCAACCTATCACATGAGGGCATGTGTCCAGACGGTTACGAGAGCAAATTCTAGATAGGGACAGCTGGCCCAATCACATTCCCACACTCTTTGGTTATAAATACTTCACAATCTCCATGAGGTAACACATTCACACTCCACTATCTACTCTAAATACTTAAGTACTTTCTCTTCATCAGAACTGTACTTATTCTCACGTCGGAGGGTGGTTACGGGAAGACCCCCCCCCCCTCTTGTCCTTCCCGTAACGAGTTCACGTTGCTTGTTTTGCAGGTTTCTATCACTGAACTTCTGGAGGTTGTGCTTATATAGTTGGTAGTTGTATTTGACCCATCCCTGTAGACTCATTGGATTCAAGATCTGTTAAGGAGATCGGACCCGTGTTTCTTCACAAAGAAAAGGAAAACTTCTTTAGATATATTTTCAAAATACAATCAGAACAACTTTATCCTCTTTTTTTTTTCATTATATATAACGTGTAAACATATTTTTATGGTTTCATTCAAAATATAAAAAACATTTAGTTTTTATATATAGCTTTTAACCGTGAGGTAAGATGTTTGAGGTGAAATAGATGATTTAAATAGATAATTATTGACGACATCTCTATAAGGTTATGTGTAGTGGTGAGACTATAAAATGAGGCGTTTTGTGTCATGTGAAGCTCAGTCAACAAAGAGTGAGTTTGTGTTTTAGGGGTGTAGTGGTATTGTAGCATAATATACATACATACACACACACACACACACTGTGTGGTATATATATATATATATATATACCACACATAACACAATATAATAATAATATTCTTCAAAGAGATCTCCG
This sequence comes from Bidens hawaiensis, assembly GCF_021521415.1. Taxonomy (NCBI): domain Eukaryota; kingdom Viridiplantae; phylum Streptophyta; class Magnoliopsida; order Asterales; family Asteraceae; genus Bidens; species Bidens hawaiensis. The sequence continues at coordinate 15,549 of NW_027503593.1, forward strand.
ACGACAAAAACACTCCCCCCCCACCCGTTGCCCCATTTATTGTCTGGGGAGGCGGTGTTCACCCACAAAATCGCTCTGTCGCCCCACTACGGAGAGCCTAATGTTCTGTTTTCTTTATATTGTTGTTATTTTTCGTTCTAATTGTTATGCTTGTTGCTACTTGTAAGTTGGCTCATTTTCGTTCTTAACATTTTTGGCATTTAACAAAAAAAATAAAGTAGGAAATTGTTGATTTAGTTTAAAACTAGTTTGTGTAAGTATAGATCTAGCCACCCTGCAAAGCACAACTCCTTCCATTTTCCAAGGGACTGATAACTCAATGAAAACAACTGTTAGATTCTCATACTTTCTCAGGTTTAAAGTTTTTAATCCTTTACAAATTAAAACAGAAATCTATTTATAAATTATAAAATTTAAAAACTAATTCGATTAATTATAGGTATTTCGTTGGTTTTAATGTTTAAAAAAAATCAATTATAGGTAAGAGGGCATCTCACTATCTCATGTCCTTTACGTCAAGGCCTTTCACGGACACAAGCGTCGGAGCTGTTCTAATATGATGAGTTTAACTTGTTGTCACATAGTTCAGAAAGTGTAAATTCTGTCTGAATAATGAACGGTAGTTTTCTTTTAAATCATGCATTTAATAATTTAATTTTTAAATGATATAAAGATGGTAGTATATGTTTAATTAAAAAAGCATTGATATTTATTATGATGTAAGTGAAAGAAGTGCATAGGAAAATGTCTATATTCTTGGGTAGACGTATCTCAGAAGTAAAAGATGTTTGATCAGTGATTGTTTTTGTTCCGTCACATCAGACCTCTCTTTCTCTATCTGTTTGATATATATATATATATATATATATATATTAGTTTTTATTTTTCGTATTACGGGGATTGTTTATATTGTTTGTTCTAATATTTATTTATTTTATGAATTCATATTTTTTTACTGTATGAAAGTTAATAATATAATTATGGTTTGATGAAACCTAAGACCCATTTATTTTTTTTACTATCAAATTAATCTTTTAATTTAAATAATATATATATATATATATATTAAAATAAATAAGATATTAATTTTTATTATATCCTATTTTATAGGATTTTTACATCAATAATTTGGTGAGAATAATTTTTAATTTAATAAGATGTTATAACCCGTTTAAGGAATATATAAGTTTGATAAGACCCGTACCGATGAATTTGGATCAAATGGATGAGAATTCTACATTTAAAAATCAAGCAATCTGGTGACTTCAAAAAAAGGGGGAGCGACCACATCGCGACACGTAGGATTTTTATATCTTCGTTTATATATATTATTATAGATATACACATTTACACTTTTCATTCTACTACCTTTTGTTTTTTTCTTTTGAACTTTCAGTCCTTCAACAACGTACCATTTCAAACCCCCACTTTTCATGGATACTTTGAAGCTCCTTGCCGTTCAAAAACAACAAAACAAAACTTGGAAGCTAGCTCCTTGATATATATAAAAATAATAATTAATAGAATTATTTAGAGAGTCCGTTTTTTCCACGTTTTTTAAGAAGAGATGTAAGCGATTTACAAAAATCAAATTTCAATTAACGGTACATCAACACAATTCAAAGACGTTTCTTTGTTTGGACCATCAGTATTACAAAAATAGATAGATCATTCAAGCTTAAAACTTCTTTTAAGTTTTCAAATTAACAATGTAAAATTTAGTAGTTCAATCTTAATTCTTCTTTTATCATAATTATCAATATCATATGGATTGATGCATCTAGGCTAACATTAGTATTTTTAGTACATTGAACTCATAAAATTATCACACGACTCAAACCACCCGTGCACATAAGTAATTTGAGTCTTATCTCGTCAAATAAGTCCTTAAACTATTGGATTTGTATAATAGCACATTGTTCAAACAATCAAAGTCATCATAATAGTGGTGCTACAAGAAGTCTTTGATCCCCTGTCGTGGCATTTTTGGGTTGACGTAATTGTCGTGCATGTTAACACTTAATTTTAGAATGTGATATTTTCATAAAAAAGGTAAAACCTCAAAAAGAAAGTATTAAAATCTCTTATTCTAAACTTTTGGAGTTGTAGCTCGGAGAATTTCACTAACAAGATTGCATTCAACATATATTTATATCTTTTTGGAAGACTTCACGACAATATATCTGTGATCTCTAAAATAGACATTATCTGTAATTTGAACACTTTTATGCAAACGAACACTTTTATGCAAACTTAAAATAAGTTCATCCCCTTAATTAGCATGACTGTTATCTGATACTATAATGTATTAGACTCTCTCCATTAGTTGATTTTGGGTGTGCCCTTTTCCATTACAAAGTCACTAGTGGAGTACGTGGGAGTGCCCTTAGGTGAAATGCCCTTCTATATGGGCAACTCCGTAGGTTGGTGTAAGACGGTGGAAAAGAGAGGGTTAGTGGGCAAGGGGGAAAGGAGGAGAACCGATGGAGACAAAGTCGTTTGGTAATCTTGTACGTACACAATCATTAAGAAGTCTGACTAATTAAATATAGCCTCTGAATCATTCACTATGTTTCTCAAACTTACTCAATAAGATGCTTCATGAGCCGTTATAAGATGTCTACTTAATGAATCAAATACTTTATCTATATCCAATTTAAAGGTAGCTTATTAATATAATCATTATTTGTGCTTATTTAATGGGTTTAGTTGGATGATACTGACTTTAACTTGAGCTTATTTAATTTTAAAATTGGCTAATTAGTTAATTCACGTGGGTTTAATAGTTTTTTTTTTATTTTTTAAAACTCTATAATTAAAAAAACTGCATTATTTTTATAACACTAGTCACAAAGTTTTGTGGGTGTAACTTTCAGAAAAACTAGAGTATCCTTCAGGCTTCGAACATTAAGATATGGGAAAATTCCCATAATGATCCTTTGGAGGAGAGACTTTTCCAATATGATCGACCTAAAATCAAAATTCAAATTATAACCCATATAAATCCGTCACCCACGTGAAATTGGAAAAATCGCCGTGAGATTTCATCATCCAATGAAAATCTGACACTTGTAATTGTCCTCACCAACCACGTTATATTTCTATGCAAATCCGTCTAAAAGTTAGATTTCATCTAAAAATTTCCTTGATGAAAACCATCTTGTACGTGATGTTTGGTATTGTTTTTATCTTAGACGTGAGGTTTAAAAAAAGTTGGTTTTTGGTTTTCTTTGAAATTCATCTCCAAAGATGAATTTTCATCTGAAATTTAACATGTAGCCAAGATAAATTTCAACAAAAACTAATCTTATTTCTCCATCTTCTCCCATTTTCTCATAATCTAATTTCAACAGAATTTCCTCTTGATTATTTTCATTTCTCTTAAACTAACTAAAATTTGGGTGCTCTCAACTAGAAGAATGAAGTTTAAGAGAGTTGATCGGATTGAAGTTGTTGATATGGGTCCTGATTTCATGGGTTCGTCTTATGTTGGAAACATAATCTCACGAGTTGGGAAGAAGACCTACATCATGGTTTTTCGTACACTACTTGAAGCTGATCATTCCGGGTTGTTAAGAGAGTTTGTGAATGCTGATAAAATAAGGCCAAAACCTGCTGATGTTGTTGTGAATGGCTTTGATTTGGGTCAGAAAGTGAATGTTTTGCAAACGATGGTTGGTGGTTTGGTCGTATTATTAGCAACATTGGAGAAACCGACTATATGGTCCATTTTGACAACACCAATCAGGATATCATTCCGTTTACTAACATTCGCATTCATCAGGACTAGGATGCTGCTAATGAGGTTTGGGTGTATACCTGTAACTGAAGCGTGTTTGGAGTACTTGAAGTTTGTGCAAGTTTGGGTAGTTTTTGGTGTAATGAATCATGTTTTGTTGTGGTTAGAATGGTTTGCTTAAATGTTGATGGTTAAATGTAATGTTTTAACACTAAGTTTTCAACTTAGTGTTTATGTGATATCATGGTATGTTGTGTATGAAGTGTTAACAAAATAAAAACAAGATTATCCCAACAAAACAACATAAAGTAATTTCATTAAACTACATTTTTACATGAAACCAAATGAAAATTACAATTTTAAAGTTTTTCATTAGTTGATTTCCATGTAATTAACACCCTTCTCGTCTTCTTGTTTTGCTTTCTTTGGAACCACTTCTGTTTTCTTTTCAATCTGATTTTCATGGATTTTCAAGCCACTAAATGCTTCCTCCCAAGCTACATCGATGTTAAAATCATCACCATCCCAGATGGCAAAGGGATTATCTGTTGTTTCCATGTTTTCCTGTGGGTGCAAAACATTCTTTTCTTCGACGTGCATTTCATCGAAAACGTGTATGAAGATTTAAATGTCGCCGAACTTATCAAGATCAGGGAGATCAAGGGTCTCCGGATCGTTGCAGATCGGTTTTGCCATAACTTAGTAGTTTAGTGAGTTTAGGCAAAATGATATGTATTTAAAATAATTTATGGGACAATTTTGAATCAAATATTAGCTGGCCCGATAATTTATGGCCCAAATTAGTGTTAGTGAAACTTTTATTTGAAAAATGTCGGCCCGTTGTATTCTTGGAAAAAACCATCGAGTCCCAGTGCGGCCTTTTAAAATTCTCGGGACCAACACCACGTCTCCCACCTTCTTCCCTCCTACCATCTTTACCAAATCTTCGTTTCCAAAACATAGATTTTGTTACCTTTTGTTTTGTTTTCCATTCTGGAACCACGAGGCTGACAATAAAGCTTATCCCTATGGAGCTTGAGATCGTTCCTTACAAGGTTGATGCTTTACAGGAAATAAAGAATGACGATGTTGACAAAGACATTCAACCCTACCATCAGCCCGAAAACAACGAAGACAAAGCTGGGGCAGCAACATAAAGGGGTATGTTAAACCCTAATTTTTTTTTGTTGAACCTTTAAAACCCTAATTTATTTTTAAATCAAAATTCATAATTTTTTTTATGAAACCCTAATACCCAACTGTTGTAATATTGAGAAAGGCCCCTCAGACACGAATAGTTTGGAGGGATTTAAAGTTGATTGATAGTGAATATAAGCGTTCTACCACCCATTAAAATCTTTGGAAGGCACACTGTTTTAGTGACTGGATTGATGTCAAGGCCAATAAGTCTGATTGCCCTCTAATGCATGCCATTTTAGAATGGGAATTGGAGGTTACATATGATCTTGAGTACGATGGTATTTATTATGATATGGTTGGTTTGAATCATGTTCGTTTTGGTCCCAAAAGAGTTTGCAGTCGTCACAAGTTTTACATTTGGTGAAAATGTTCAATCCGTTGGTAACGGTCATGAACAGCTTTTTAAAAGAATTGGTTTAGATAGAAAGAAGATTAAGGTTGGGAGTTTGAGGACCATATTAACTAATAACACAAAGATGTAACAAACTTTTGATGTTCGTTGTTGTTTGCATTCCACATTTTTTGGCATGAAAAAGACATGTATATTGACAATCATTATGCTGACATGGTAGAGAATTTAGAAGCCTGGAATGCATATCATTGGGCTGTTCCAGTTTGGGTCCGGTTACATAGAAGTATACACAATTGTTTGGCAAAAAGAAATACTTCAAAAACGGCAGGAGCACCATCGTATTATTCAGTCGGATTTCAATGGACTTTTAAGGTAAGTATTGTGGTTTTTAACTAGGTACGATTTAAACCCCTAATTTTAAGTTGTTTTATTGTCCTATGATTTGTAAATGTGGATCTTTGAAGTTCTGCCATACATCTTAATCTGTGATTGCGAGTATACCCAAAAAATTCCTGGATGCCTTGGATGGAACCAAGACTATGGATTTCAGTGTGGCACAATTTCAAAAATTCTTGCCAATTCATAAAAGGTTTGAATATGATATTTGAATATATATATATTTTTAAATTAATTAGTTCATTTAGGATTAAATGAGAACTAACTTTTTTTTGTTTAAATTGAAGGCTTCATTTATGCCGAAATGGATGGTGTTTACTAAAGCCGAGGTAAATCATTTCAAAGGGTCGTTTGAGTACTTAGATAACAAGGTGCTAAACAAAATGTAATTCCACAACTTAAACATGTAATCAATGAAAGTGCAGTTGCGCAGCATGACATAGTCGACTTTGAAACCAAACCATCAAATAATTTATCCCAAAACCCATCAGACCACCACTCCAACAAGCCATCATACCACTAATCCCACCACCAGTTTGAGTTCTTTGGTAATGAAACTGTCGATCAAACCGCCAGTCAGGTTATCCAACCCTTCGTTCAGGTTAACAAACCGTCTCTCAGGTTAACCAACCCGTCGCTGTTGTGAATTAATTTGTTTTTTCTGGAAACCATACCTTATTTCCTAGTAACAATTATACTTTGAACCAAACCGGATGGGCGGTTAATGATAAGTTAGTATACGAAAACGGTATGGTCGTTCAAAATAATACCTTAGAAGGTTTGCAATCCAACCAATAAAAGAACCAGAAGAGTAAAGATTTCGTCAGCAGCTTGCTTGAGGTACCTCAAATGAATGTGTTCAGTGAGTAGCTAGACACCATCATTAAAAGGCAGCAAAAGCATGACAAACAAAGTGAAGCAAATCACCAACAATATGAGGTACCATCGTTAGTTATTTTATACGTTAATGCTATTTAATATTATCCTGTATTTAGTCCAATAATTGATTTCTTTTCCCTTATGCAGAAGTTGTTCATTAAATTTTCCAAGAATCAATTCGATATTATCACTGCTCTGAATATAGGTAGTGTCGTTGTATGTGTTTAAATAATGTAAACACCTCATCGTATTTTATTTATTGTCACAGAATATAAACTCCAAAAGAAAAAAGGGATCGTTATTGTTCTGTTGGGAAATCTGAAACACTGGTGGATGATGAGTAATATGCTAAAAGTAGTTATAAAATTATTAACTAAATTACACTAAATTTGACACTAAGTAATACTCTAGACTTTTTAAAACTCGACTAAACTACTAACCGGCAAGTGGACCGATCGAATCTAGTAAAACTAAGTAATTCCGGATATCGAATATACGAGACTCTTTAAATTACTAATTAGAATCGACAAACTGACACGACTATTAATTATAATTATTAAAGGGGGTTAGACGTGCACAAAAAAACCGGTTCCGGAACCTAACTGGTGGAACCGAACCGGAAACCGGTTCCAGTTCCAACCCGGTTGGAACAATACCCGGTTTTGGGTATTTTTGTACCAGAAAATCGTATCCGGTTCTCCTATTTGTATGTCAGTACCAGTTCCAACCCGGTTCCTACCCGGTTCTTAATTGAAACCGGTTCGGTTCGTATCCGGAAAAAACCGGTTCCGACGGGTTTTTTTTTGAAGGGTCAAACAAAAGTCAAACTAGCCGTTGGAACCGGTTCCAACGGTAATATAGCCGTTGGAACCGGTTCTTGAGACAATAGATCCGTTGGAACCGGTTCCAACGGTAATATAGCCGTTGGAACCGGTTTTTGATGCCCAAACCTATATATAACTTGTTTCCATTAAAAGCTAAACTATTACAAACCTATATATAACTTGTTTCCTATATTTAAAAACTAACTATTACAAACATTATTAAAACATAAACGATACTAAACATAACAACTAAAACATAAAAAACAAAGTCCGTCGTTTAATCCGGGAATAATTATTTTTGGGTTGTAGAGCCGAACGACTCTCCCACTTCCGTTTTTTTAGCTTCCAATCTTCTTTTCTCTCGACAATACTTATTCGTATGTTTTCGTAATGTCGAGTTGGACCTACTTTAAGAAACTTCGAGCAATATTTGCAACGTGCCAACTCATGTGAGTCGGTCATGAGACACAAATCTTAATGAACCCAAACATCGGGGCATCTTGTTGTTTCGATCACCATAACAACGTCATCATTGGTTGCCATTTGTTGTCGGTTTAAGGTTAATTGTGGTTTGGAGTGTGTTTTATAGTTTTGGAAGTTGTTTAACAAGTAAACAAACAAACCTTGCTATTTATAGTAAGAAAATAACCTATTTATAGTTAAAAAAACCGGTTCCAACGGTCAAAAACGACTATATAGCCCTTGGAACCGATTCCTAACGGCTCTATATATTTAAATTTCAAAAAAAACCGGTGGAACCGGTTTTTACGTAAAAACCGGTTCCGGTTTATACCCTACCCGGTTCTTAAAAGTTCGCATATCTGGGCATCAGTTCGGGTCGGGAACCGAACCGGTTCTTGATTGGAACCGGTGCCATTTTACAACCCGGTGTGAAAAAACCCGGTTTGGAACCGGTTCGGGTTTTCCATTTGAACCCGATTTGTGCACCTCTAAAGGGGGTTTTAAATTACTAATATTAAACTAACAGATTAATCTAATTTATAAAAAGACAAGTAAACAAAACATAAGACAATTTAATTTGATTGACTCACATGATGATGAAAAACCACCTAAGCTTGAATCCCCTAAGTTATAGTTACCAATTAATTGAAAAATACTTGTTATGGAACTGAGATCATAAAATAGACAATTAAGAGAAAACCCGACCAGGACCCTGACGAATCTCAAGAAGACACATATAGATTTCTAATAAGTTTTAAGACACACCAATTTTATATATGAATCTCCCTTATGATTATTTAAATAATTATGAACGAATATCAAATCCTACCTTACAACGCGAGAATCAAAGGTAGTTTAATAACTTAATTGACTCGATAGACAATGTTAACCAATCACAACTAGACGGACTCCTTACAAAGAACTAAATCTAGCAATCTTAATCAACAAAGATCTAACAAATAACCTATCATCTTACAGCTCTTTAGGTTAGCAACACAATTTTTTATTCGTTTGACTAATAATATTATATCTATAATCTTATTCGAAATAAATCATAAACTAGCAAAAAACATAAGTAGATGACCTAACAAAATCCTATCATATGAAACAATCACCAAGGATAATATGGAATAATAAAACTAATCAATCAAAACCAAGCACATATATGCATCATTTGAATAAACCAAACAATTTACTGATTCATAAAACCAAAAGGAAAAGCATAATCCAAATAAAAATCAAACTTTAACAAAGGTTCATCGATAGCCTAGGCAGTCTATAATGTTTAGCAAAACATCGGAAAATCAAACATAATAGTACTAAAGGAAAACATGGTGAAAATAATAGAAACGAAATATTAATCTCGATCGTATAGCACTTCACCAAATGATTCCTTACCTTTAAACCACCAAATAATGCAATCCTAAGCTCCACGAAACTCCAAATTCGGCTCTGGTCCGTAGGGTATTCTTCAGGTTAAGGTTAAGAGTGTTTATAAAGTGAAACTAGGCTTTAAACCTGACCAAAATGGAAAAAATTTATGGAAAAATGGTGTCTAGGTACTGCGCGACCAGACTTGCTCTCCTTGGGCGCATGGCGTGACGTGCTCAAGTGGGCTAGCTTTGGCCGGTCCGACTGGCTATCTCACTAGTTCATTCCTGATTCGTTCCGGCTTCTATTTTAAGCCTATTTTGATTCCTTTTTCGCCCTTTCCAACCACGTTCATCTTCCAAGACTTACAAAACACAAATATGTTAGTAGTATACAAATCTTAACTAAAAACGAACAATAACTAATAAAATAATACAATAAATATACAAGAGAAATATATATAAATATCAATATATCAATGGTATTTTTTTAACTTTTAGCTATTGTTTAGTTTTCATTATTTTTTATAAAAATCTAAACAACAGCTTTTCATTTTAATGTAGTCTGGTTCAGAATTCGAGGTTGACGTTGGATGGTTCAATGTTGTAGTCCTATTGTTGCTGATTCTGCTTTGCAGGTAACCCCAATGGTAAGCATGGTCATGCAATAGTGTATAAAAAATTAGTAATCCAATTTGTTGGCATCATATAGTTGAGGAAAAAATAAAAGGAATACGCAAGCTGCCCAGGGTATTACTATCATCCCCATTAGAAGTGGTTTAAAGAAAAGGGTCCGAGTTAAACGACATGAAAATGAGTTTTTAGAGGATCTTATCAAGGAATTTTTACAACAAAAAAGATTTCTACATTTACATGTCCATTGACTCGAGCATAGCCCTGGATTTTGAATTTTATTGATTTTTTAATGTTGAACGTTATTTGAAGCTATGATTTACACGTTGTTGCTAGAAAGAGCCCAGGGATCGAATTGGACAATATTTTTACAAGAATGGTTACTTGCGTTACGAGATTACCATAACATGCAATCTAAATTTGTGGATGGAACAATGCCACCATTTCCAACTCTAGAAGGAGTTGACAAACTAAGAAAACCTTATAGTTTGTGTTAAATTGTATAAGCTGTATTTAAACACGGCTGTTGCCTTTGACAAGCGTTGGCAAGTTTTTATTTTTGATAATTTTACATCCCTATTAATATCAAGCATAAGCATTGGTTACTTGTTTGTATTGACGTGATTGCTTGGTCAATGACTGTATACGATAGGTAAAGATAGTTGTCGATCTTTAAATTACTTACTAATCAAATTTAGTAACACCATATAAGTTACGTTTTGTTGTCATTGGTAAATAGTCTCCCTAGATACGTTCCGAAAGAAAGAGAACTGTCGGTTTATAGATGTAAATTTTACAAAGTGGCTTGCAATTCATGGATACAACATGGGGAAAATATTTAGGGAACCGCCTTTAAAGTGGGTCTGTCCGAAGAATGTACCTTCAAGCTCCGCCTTTAGGCAATTTTGGTGTGTGGGTGTCCTTATTCATTGATTGTTTAACAAGAGGTGAGGATGTACATCAAATGGATGAGCATAAGCCTAAGGTTTCAGCTGATTCGGAACAGAAATTTTGGTGGAAGTTTGCCCACATGTTGTTTGGAAACAAGGTCAAGCAATTTGAACAGTCGAAAAAGACGGTGTTTGATGATGTTGACCCATCTACTAAGCAGAAGTTGGGAGAACATCATAATTAATCATGGATCGTGTAGGTTTTTTTAGATCTTAAAATAAGATTATATTCTGTTATGTAGTTTTTTTGAACATTTGTGGGGAAAGAAGATGGGTATATCCCATGTTTTTTGTTTAACACGAGAATCAATGCTATGTAATAACGGGTTTTCCATATATGAACTGTCTTTCCGCTGTAATTAGTAATTTGTTTCCATGAAAATTGAGTGTGAATGTATTCGAATTGTATTGTTGTATGAATAGTCAGGGCCAAGACCACATGCATGTCCATGTATATAGTTCTTACCAAAAGCATACAATTGCATGCATGCAGACCATCAACCTAGAGAAGTACAATTTCCATGCATATAAACTAAACCCTAAAACAAAGAAAACCTAGCTTCCATAAATAAGTATCATTACAACTGTTTATCAACAAAAAAATAAAAGGCACACAACAAAATTATACGGATAAATACAACCCATAAACAAGTCCACAACGTACATATCCATTTTAAAATCCAAAAAACCGACAAAAAAAACTATGAACTTGTTAACCAACATACTTAAAACGCGTTCAAATCAACACTCATGGCTTGAGATTCTAATGCAACAGCTACTTCAAAATTGTTAACAACACTATTTGTCTTTGTGTTGTTCCTAGAAGATGACACTTAAGATTTTAGTGGTTTGTTTACACATATAAGTTTTCTGACCGGTTGCATGACATCTGGTACAAAAACTAGGAGCTGTTACCTCACCATGAGACGGGATACATATATTTCCCGTGGTCGACCCGCTTGTCTTTTCACCATACGTGGGGGAATAAAGGTGCATGGTTTTCCGGCACCACCATTTAGATTCATTTGATATCGGATTTATGGGTTCCAAATAGATAGATGCAAGGAATTCTTTTGTATAGTAATCCATTGCCCAGTAACTACATTATGTGTGCTTGTTGAATTTGCAAAAAGATATTACATGCCCACATGGTAAACCTGACACTTGCCTTTTGCGACAATCACATGTTCGATTCAATAAATCAACAACGCATCGCCAGCCTCCATCGTCCACGTTATAATGATATTCGTTTATGCCCGTAACCTTCCACGCTGGACTCTTTTTCATTTTTAGTCTTGTTCTACTCTGAGCCCATGTTGTTACTAAATGACTCTTTTTTTCTATGAATAAGTACAATTGTTAAATTAGCAATGCTTGATTGTTAATGTAAAAACAAACTTTACCTGTGTCTTTTCAACTTTCAAAGAACCATCTTCTTTGTAGTTCAACAAAGTATTCCATCGATTTTGTAATAGGATATTTTATTTCATATAAAGACAAAGCGTTTATAGATTCCGCACTATTTGAGGTCATTATGTTATAACGACCAACGGGACAATGGGATCTAGCCCACTTTCCAAACCAATCTTCGTAAGGGTATCCTTGACGGACGACTGTTTTGAACAAAGTAATTTAAAACTGCGATAAAAATCGTATCTCCAATATGCTTTACATGTTGCCCAATATAGCCATTGTTCAACTTTGCCATTTAACCGTAGATTAACCATCAAATGTCGACAAAAAAAACCTTGATACGCAAGGGGAAATGCCTGCATTATGCCTAACTCAATTGATTTTCCTCGATCAGAAATTATTGTTAAGTTGGGATGGTCATCTACACACTTTCTAAGTTTGGTTAAAAACCACGTCCACGTTTCACTACTTTCACTCTTACCTACACCAAAGGCAATCGAAAATTTATATGGTTATCGTTCATACCAAACGCCGAAAACATTGTCCCTTTGAAGCTCCCTTTAAAGTGTGCCCT